>NC_086445.1:620046587-620076587 GCF_028390025.1 Pseudophryne corroboree
ACTGTTCTCCGTGTGCATAGGTGCTTATTAATTGTCACCCTGGGCATTATTTTACCCATTTTTTATTCTATATTAAATTGTTGATTGATCCTTTCCACCTGTCTGCATAGATTCATTCATTTTCTAGCGCTGTATGAGTACTTCTAGTACTATTGTGTTTTGTGTTTAGTTTGGAGTGACTGTCCAAGGTTTTACAGCTGCTTAGGAGAACCAGCTCTATCAAGCACGTGGCACACCCACTCTTTTGAGTGAGGAGAGGTTTATTTGGTTATTACAGTACGGAAGGCCACTGCTCTACCTACCTCTGTGTCGTCAAGTATACTATCCATCCATACCTGTGGTGTATTTCAGTTGTGCGCAGTATATATAGTAGTAGGCCATTGCTATTGATACTGGCATATAATTCCACACATTAAAAAATGGAGAACAAAAATGTGGAGGGTAAAATAGGGAAAGATCAAGATCCACTTCCACCTTGTCGAATACTGTGACAGAGGCAACCTGCTGAAGGCCTAACAGTTATGTGTGTGCACTACGGGATAGTACGTATATTATGTATACACCCAATAATCACAGTAGCAGAGGGTTCTGATATTCACTAGTAGAAGCATAAGAGAATCCATCTTGTTTCTAGCTAGATGATATAGCAAATTCATCTTGAACTTTTACACACTGAGAGATGAGAAAAACAACTTTGTTGGCTAAGTATTAATTCCACATACGCACTTTCTAAAAGCTCATAGAGACCAGATGTAATTCCTAATATGGACACAGTTGAATATCACGAGTATCTTTGAGTATTCTTGACAATGGTCCTAATATTGCATAATAATATTGCATAATAATATTGCATAACAATATTGCCTAACACTGTATTCCTGAGGTATGAAATCATATGGGAGGGATATACAAAAGGGGCGTAACTGTGTATTATATAAAACTCATTGTTGATACGTGTATCTGGTTGTTGTTAAAATGATTTGACACAGGAGGAGATGATGTTCCTCTCCCCTGTATACGGGCGTGGCCCTTTGAATAAATAATAATTGATTTTTATGAATCCATTTTCAATTCATTCTTTTACCTAACAACCCAAACAGCAACAAGATGGTTAATTTAGTTAACCTCACAAGGAGAATTCAACAGATGGGGGCTCGCAATCCTTGGAACTATAGATCTCGATCTCTTCATCAAATTCTCAAAGGGGTGTGCCAGCCAGCCAGCAGCTGATGATGGAAGGAACATCCCAAGTCATTACAGCACTGGTAAGTATAGAATACCATGGTATGTGCTGTATTCCAGTACATGCTGTTTCTATACCTGCCAGCTGTCTGTGTGATTGTATTTTTTATAATATGATAATTAGGAGTGGAGAGATTGACAAAACTAGTAAAATAACTCAGGGACCTGTTTGTTGTTGCTTGTTTGTAAAATTAATACCAAAATGATGTCCAAATCGGTTGAAGGACCAAGTAACTCGGAAATGATGATTGACAGATGCTGTTGCATGTAAATAAGAATACCAAAATTAATTCAAAGATTTGAGCAAAGAAACAGTGACCTGTGTTTTTCACTCTATGAATGATTGCGTGAATAAGTGCTTTGGACCAAGAGCCAAATAAAGTAAAAAGCACATAGACCACCTCCCCTTGTTAGTCAGCTACACGTGTGTAAGAAGAGTACTTTAAATAAATAGAGTGAACAACCCGAGGTTATAGGGATTATATGTATTTGAGTGTAACTATATATTGCAATACTGAGCTGCTAAGAGCTGCTGGTTGTTTTAAGCAACCATAACATGGCATGCTGCTTTGTGATAGTAGTCTGTGATAAGAGGATCTACTGCAGCTTCCCAGTTGACAGACGTGTCGCGTGTGTGAAAAATTGCAGGGATTGCGAATTTTTCCAGCGTATGGGAAGGGCAGGGAGGATTAACCCTAAGTGTGCATATCATGTATGGAAGAAATATTCCATAGAAGCACAAATTTTGCATAGTACTGTGACAAAGGGTACAGTCTATGTTTTGCATTTCAATCATGCTGTATAATATTGGCCTGATCAACCAATACTAAGCGTATTTTGAAATCGGCAAAACTGTTGAAATCTGCAAGAAATTGAAGTTTGCAAACTGAATTTAAATTTTTGTGTTATGGTGTTTTGTGTGTGGAACATAATGTTCAGTTAAGTATATTCTCAGATCTGGGTCTAATGGAAACCTTCTGTCTGTGATTGGCATGGTTACAAGTTTTGAAATAAGGGTTATATATATATATATATATATATTTGTGAACTGAGGAAACAAAAGTTGATGTCCGTGTTCAAATGGCTTTTGGCAAATCTGTAGTTAAAAATATGTGTTCATCTAATGTTACTATCTAACTATGAAGTGAAGTTTCCATATGGTATTGTTTAATACGTAAATATTCTTTAATGCAATATATTGTGAGAAGGTCTGCCAGCAAATTAATGGCTGGATGCCGTGTGAGATTGTATGGAAAAAAAAAAAAAAAAAATTTCTGTAAAATAACCCTTCAGTTTCCAATGCTGTGTAAAAGCACAGAGAGCTAGGGGGCTGCAAAAGCGCAGAAACGTGCCCCCTCCTTTCCAGCAGCAGTGTAAGCCATGACGCAGTAAAGAAGAAAAAAAAAGTGTTCAGTGAGCTTTGATTTTTTTCATCTAATAAGATGGATCATAATAAGCATAAGTCAGTGGTTTCCAAAAAATTTTTTTAATCATGTGGCCCTAGAATATCAGAATTTTTTTCACAGCACCCCTAGGAAAAAAATGTATTATTGAGAAATGTAAAAATAGATATTACATTAAGTAGATGGCGTTTATATGTCATCCTTAGAGTCAGTTGTGTGGTGAGGGATATTTGCTTCTGTTTGGCCACATATTTTATGACTGGCAGCCACCAGCACTGGATAATTTGAATTGGTACTAGACCATCAACCCAGGGCACCCCTACAAGTGTCCTAGGCACCCCAGGTAGCTACGGCACACAGTTTGGGAACCTCTGCATAAGCAATACTCTAGAAATGTTTGTTATACAAACTATCTACTCCAGTTTTAATATAAAAACTAATATCTTTACCAGATAACCTGTAGAAAATGCTGCCAATTTCTTTCTACAGCATAACTGTAATCAGAATAAAATAAAAATAAAAATCCCAGCAACAGATATGGGCTAGAGATACGCTAACAGCGTTAAAGCTAACAGATCTGCACCTGGCAGACAATCAAGAAGACAACGCCCTAACTCTGGTGAACTATACGGGGAAAAAAGTTTTCAAAGCAGTAAAAGCAGCAGCTAAAATCATAGGGAAAGATAAAGGAATACGCATTCTTTAATGTATATGCTGTAAATCAAACATTGCGACAAGCAATTAATCACTACGATTCCAGTATTAACATACTTTTAGACAATTCTTCAAAGTTATTTGGAAGAAACCTAATGTAAAAGTTACAGTGTAAAATATACTACATCACGGATGAGGTATTTCTAAAGATTCCAGGAAAAATAAAGTAGGAACAGATTAAGTTGGATGCATAGCATATCTATATATCACTTACCCTGGGTTCGTGAGGTAAAAAAAAAAATAAAAAAAAAAATATGCTTGCTAAAATCCATCTCATTGTATAGGTATCGATATAATACATTGCAAAAGTTCTTAGTGGACTGCACAATATGCAGTGATGAACCAGGTTCCGTAGCCAGGAAGTGTGGGGATATGATTGTATAGAATAGTTATACAGATAGAAATGTGAGCAGGAGCGTTGTTAAGTTTGTAAGTTTTCTGTGAATATGTATATGTGCCAAGGCATTCCATAGGATGGACACAGTCCAAGAAAAGTTTGCTTGGAAGCACATAATGGGTGTGCATGAAAAAACGTATTGTTTGTGTGGACTGGCCAGTCTGAATGATATGTTGAGATAAGTAAAGAAATGTAACCAGTATGTGGATGATATACCTTTGTGCTATAAATTATTTGAAGTATTGGTGTCAGATACTAAACAGTTGTGTTTTCTTGCAGAAAAAGGACACAAGGTGTCGCAAGACAAAAGTCAACGGTGTGCTGACATAGTTAACTACCTAGATCATTATTTGGCGCTAGGCCAAAGATAGTTAAAACCCTTAGAGGGTGGAGCCTTGGTATACATTTATTGATAGATAGATATGTATGACCAGATGATAAATCTCTAGATACAGTAATTTTTTTGGGGAAATGCTATATGCATACATTCAAGTTCATAACCAAAGAAATTATAGAAGGTAATACAATATTACACCTTATCATGAATAAGACATTATGGATACACAGTCAGAGCCAAACCATCCACTTATGTATAAGCAAGAACAAAAGAAAAAAAATATCTAAGTTGAGTATATATGTTTAATACTGAGGTTAAGCAGTAGATTTTATATGATGTGTACATTTTACCTCTGACAGTATACAACTTAGATATAATATAGCAATAGTGTAGCTTACAGAAGGATTTCAGATTTAAAGATATATCCCTTCATTCAAAAGGGGATATATGAACCAACAGGGAAATTGTAACAAAGGATTTGTTCCATGAAAAATGTGTTTATTAGGACACATAAACTCATTGACATACTACATACATAAAGTGCATGGGTGAATCTGGACCAGTTAAAGTGACCGTGTGATAGATGTAAATCTCTCACCATATAATGGGATTGCGGTGGGCTAGCTTAAAGAAGCAACATGGGTCCGAGGCTGAAGATAGCCTAGGCACCACCGCAGATGGTTTATTCAGCGTATCAGTCCTTTTACTTGCTTCACTGATCCTCGTCACCCGAGTCCCCTGTCCAAGAATCTATCCTGGTAGGGTTTCCTCTGGTGGCACAGTGATGCCCAGCTCAGAGTGTTTCCTGCTGATGATTCACAGGATCCACCACAACTTAGATACAGCTGCATACTTGTCTTCCTCACCCCCAAAAGTGGGGAGTATAAGGAATATAATGTGGATGAGTAAGACAATTATAATGATTACATCGCATTTTACATTGCATTTAAAGGAATTGGAAAAAAAAACTGATTAACAGGAGAAAAAAAAATTCTCGAGCATCCATAGGGGATAATGGGATGGTGAATTAGTGAATTAGTATTATTAATAATAAAGTGTTGTTGCCAATTTTCATTAAGGGGGAATGTCATGAGTTATGCAAATCTAAGGGTAACTAACATGAAATAGATTCACAAGCTTTCTATAGTGGGATGAAGTTTAATGGAGAAGTGTACATTGTGTTTTGGCATGGGACCAAAATAACAAATTATGTGATAATAAGAGGGATCGTGATGGTGATAAAGAAAGCTATAGCATGTTTACTGCAGATGGTTGGGTTGATTAAAAACAACATTGTTTTAATACAACATAGTTTAATGCAAAAAAAAGGAACTATAGTATGTGTAACAGGTGTTAAGGGGTTATTTGAGAAATGAATAATAAGGCCAGAGGTGTGAGCTATTGTTTCAAAGACAGTAAAGTTTCTTTACTGATAGAGTTTATAGGAGTTTGAAGAATATTTTGTGTTTAATATGTGTAATGTTGTTAAAGAATTAAGCATTATTAATCTACAAAAGAGACAGGAAAGGCAGAATTTGAATCATGGCATGGTCCAATCGTTGGTTCAATAGTGGTAGAATTACACCTAAGCCTCTGCTTTGTCTCTCTTCTATATCATTTTTTGTTATTCTTTTTGGAATCCAGCAAAGATATGTTATCCAGCAAAGATATATTATCCAGAGACTGATTCAAAACTACAAAATGATTTGACGATTCAAATGTGTCACACAAATTATTTAAACAGTTACAAGAATATCAAAAGCTGCAAGAACCTTGGAAAGATATTTAACCAACACGAAAACACACAGTCCGGCACAGGACAATCACTAAAGAGAGTGAAGACGGTGTTATGGTGAGAAGTTGCTTATGTTTTGGTTCCATTACAGATCGCATAGGATGGTCCTTGGCAAGTACCGCTGACTACTGATACAGCCGTTGCAAAGGCTGCAGAAGAAGGACACCTAGATCCATGAGCTTGCAATGAAATGAAAAGGTCAGAGACCAGAGCTTAAAGGAACCTAACACTAAAAAACTATTGTATGGAGATACAATACAGAGACTGTTACTACTGTTACTACCACAGAGTTGTATTTGAATGAACCCTTCAATCAAGATAGAGATGATTCTGATCATTGATAATAGACTATGTGCTTATAAGCTAATATCCTACAGAACTTTTAACATGTCTGAAAGTATACGGGAGCGACGTTATTTATAACAGCATTAGGACTTAATTTATTTATTTTTCTTTGAAGAGAGAGCGAGCAAACGTGTGATGTAGGTATGAGTACTCATCCATTATTGTGGATGGGAATTATTTCAATAAGACCCTTCCTTCCTCTTTTCTTTTCTAAGCAGGAAATCCAGAGGGATTTATGACTGGTGTAACGAACACACACTTTGAAAAACGTGGTTGTGAGTATTATACTCCACTCAGGGCCGGCTCTAGGCATGTTCGAATAGAGCGGCCGCGCAGGGCGCCACCCTTAATGGGCGCCACGCGCTGGCGCCGCCATATTCGATGCTGGAGCCGGCCCTGTGTGTGTGCTGCTGCAGCATTTGGCGGTCGCGCTGTGTATGCGCGCTGCGCGGCGCCGGTATCTAACGTCAGACGCCGGCGCCGCGCATAGCCCACCTGCACAAGTGGCCGCCCACCCGCCCGCCAGCCCGGACCCAGGCTCAGGCTCAGGCTCACTCGCCCGGCCTCCCGCCCGCCCGCCAGCGCTCCCACACAGGCGGACAGCAGTACTCCTCCCCAGCGCCGCAGGTATTTTTTTTTTTGGGGGGGGGGAGATCCGCACTGTGGGGGCATTTCTGGCACACAGGGGGCATTTTTGGTTATGTGGGGGCATTTCTGGCACTGTGGGGGCATTTCTGGCTCTGTGGGGGGCATTTCTGGCTCTGTGGGGGGCATTTCTGGCACTGTGGGGGCATTTCTGGCACTGTGGGGGCATTGCATATCTGGCTCTGTGGGGGCATATTTGGCACTGTGGGGGCATATCAGGCACTGTGGGGACATATCTGGCCCTGTGGGGGCATATCAGGCACTGTGGGGACATTTCTGGCACTGTGGGGGCATTTCTGGCACTGTGTGGGCATTTCTGGCACTGTGGGGGCATTTCTGGCACTGTGGGGGCATTTCTGGCACTGTGGGGGCATTTATCTGGCTCTGTGGGGGCATTTATCTGGCTCTGTGGGGGCATTTATCTGGCACTGTGGGGGCATTTCTGGCACTGTGGGGGCATTTCTGGCACTGTGGGGGCATTTCTGGCACTGTGGGGACATATCAGGCACTGTGGGGGCATATCTGGCACTGTGGGGGCATATCTGGCACTGTGGGGGCATTTCTGGCACTGTGGGGGCATTTCTGGCACTGTGGGGGCATTTATCTGGCTCTGTGGGGGCATTTATCTGGCACTGTGGGGGCATTTATCTGGCACTGTGGGGGCATTTATCTGGCACTGTGGGGGCATTTCTGGCACTGTGGGGGCATATCTGGCACTGTGGGGGCATATCTGGCACTGTGGGGACATATCTGGCACTGTGGGGGCATTTATCTGGCTCTGTGGGGGCATTTATGTATCAGGCACCGTGGGGGCATTTATGTATCAGGCACCGTGGGGGCATTTATGTATCATGCACCGTGGGGGCATTTATGTATCATGCACCGTGGGGGCATTTATGTATCAGGCACCGTGGGGACATTTATGTATCTGGCACCGTGGGGGCATTTATGTATCTGGCACCGTGGGTGCATTTATGTATCTGGCACCGTGGGGGCATTTATGTATCAGGCACCGTGGGGGCATTTATGTATCTGGCACCGTGGGGGCATTTATGTATCTGGCACCGTGGGGGCATTTATGTATCTGGCACCGTGGGGGCATTTATGTATCTGGCACCGTGGGGGCATTTCTTGCACTGTGGGGGCATTTCTTGCACTGTGGGGGCATTTCTTGCACTGTGGGGACATTTCTTGCACTGTGGGGGCATATCTTGCACTGTGAGGGCATTAATGTATGTGGCACTGTGGGGGCATATCTGCGCTGTGGGGGCATTTATCCATCTGGAACTGTGTGGCCATTTATGTAGCTGGCACTGCTGGGGGGCATGTCACGTGTAGCTGGCACTGCTGGGGGGCATGTCATGTGTAGCTGGCACTGCTGGGGGGCATATCATGTAGTGTTCCCGCTAGGCGTCTGTGGCTGGGCAGTGTGTCTCAGTGCTCTACCTGGCGCAATGTGTCTAACGTGCTCTTATAGGAGGTTCTACCTGGTGCAATGTGTATTAGCTGCACTACTGTGTGGTGTAATGTGAATTGCCACTATAATGTGGCTACGCACCTTCCCCACGAAGTAACTCCCCTAAATTTTTGCTGCGCGCCTTTGGCGCGCACTGTCCATGCTTTAGCGTGTGGAAATGGGAACAACAAGCATTACAGTATGTACATCATTTTGCCCACCTAACTTAAAAATGTGCCCTCCCTGTGATCAGCAACCTGCCCTAAAAAGTGAACACTAGCACGTGTAGCTGGCACTGTTGGAGGGCATGTCATGTGTAGCTGGCACTGCTGGGGGACGAGACCACGCCCACTTTTTCAAGAGGCCACGCCCACTTTTCCAAGAGCGCGCGCGCCTTCGGCGCGCGCATGGGGGGGGGGGGCACTTTTACATTTTCTCGCTCAGGGTGCTAGTAGGCCTGGAGCCGGCCCTGACTCCACTTGAAGACAGATGTATAGATTAATGCATGGATAATTTAAATAATTTAGGATATTATTCTGAGGAGTATCCAGTCCAGCAATACCATTAATTGTTGGAAAGATTTTAAGTACTGCAGCTATATAAATTGTATTGCTAATCATTATTTAAGACTATTATAATTGTTAGATATGTATACATAGACACTAGCAGGCCAAAGTTCTCTATGCAATTTACATTTGATGTGATTACCAAAACTTTATAGAGTCGTGACTCGTGATAATAGTGAAACACGGTACATGTGTATAGATACAACAGTATCTCAAGAAATAACCACTGGTGATAATATTAGCTACACATATCGGGTGTATTTCAGTTAGTGGAAATAAAATAGGTCAATAATACAGAAAAAAAAAATGATCTTATGTAGATAGAAAAGGTTGATTTAAGGGAATGTGAAAGGATTGTTACAATATACTAACCTAAGGTTTCTAGATGTGCTAGATATAATGAGTTAGGTATATATATAGTAATGGTTACATATGATGTTCATTAAAGTTTATGATGTAATATGTATTTTACTAGGAGTAGATTCAAAGGTTAAAAGAAGATATCATACATAACGGTGAATGGTAGTTGTCACCATGTCCTTAGGATATGATATATAATTGTTTACCTATTAATTCTAAAAATGTTTGTTATTTAAGAAGATTGATTTAGCAATTTTATACAAAAACACATAATAACTTGAGAAAAGTTTTCTTGCAGGATGAACTATTCCTAAAAAGAGTAATTGACTCAGTAATCAGGAAACATGTTCCTGCCACCAGAGTATCAATAAAACCTCGAAGTGGTAAAGGTGGCTAATAAGTTCTCCTATGGCTAATGAAGTCGTATTATTAATCAACTGGAAGTTGACGTTTTATTTCAATTAAATTATTGATAACATGATTGATCTTTATGATAGGATATTCCAGAACTGTGGACATTTGTGATGATTCCAGGACATTGGACATGAACTATTACGATACCATATTGTTCTACATTTTTTTTTTAATACCACAAATTGGAGGATATTGTTGATTTCCGGAAACAGCACTTTGAGCTCACTGCTGTGCTTATTTGACCAAAGACATTACGGATCCTGATACGTGTATTGCCAAGTATATAAAGGAGGCCCAAGATTAAAAAAAAAAAAGAACTTTGACCAAGGCATTATGATATGGACTGGAAAAGATAAATGTTTAAATCCTAGTATTCAATTTCAGGATTAGGAAAATGTTTTTTAAATATATTGTATGTGATTGTATGTGATGATGTATTCTGTGATGAGGTTTATTCTTTGGTGACCCCGATGTGATTATAGACATTCATTTGATGTTCACCGCATACAGGTGCGGCCTATGTTGTATTTAGAAGGCTACTGTCAAACGCAGAATAGCAATATTACATGAAATGATTATTAGTGAACTATATGTTTCCAGAAATTCTCCTGAGATGACAGGGCACATGGATAATGTCCCTGATCAAAGGGTGGAGCTGTCGAATACTGTGACAGAGGCAACCTGCTGAAGGCCTAACAGTTATGTGTGTGCACTACGGGATAGTACGTATATTATGTATACACCCAATAATCACAGTAGCAGAGGGTTCTGATATTCACTAGTAGAAGCATAAGAGAATCCATCTTGTTTCTAGCTAGATGATATAGCAAATTCATATTGAACTTTTACACACTGAGAGATGAGAAAAACAACTTTGTTGGCTAAGTATTAATTCCACATACGCACTTTCTAAAAGCTCATAGAGACCAGATGTAATTCCTAATATGGACACAGTTGAATATCACGAGTATCTTTGAGTATTCTTGACAATGGTCCTAATATTGCATAATAATATTGCATAATAATATTGCATAACAATATTGCCTAACGCTGTATTCCTGAGGTATGAAATCATATGGGAGGGATATACAAAAGGGGCGTAACTGTGTATTATATAAAACTCATTGTTGATACGTGTATCTGGTTGTTGTTAAAATGATTTGACACAGGAGGAGATGATGTTCCTCTCCCCTGTATACGGGCGTGGCCCTTTGAATAAATAATAATTGATTTTTATAAATCCATTTTCAATTCATTCTTTTACCTAACAACCCAAACAGCAACAAGATGGTTAATTTAGTTAACCTCACAAGGAGAATTCAACAACCTCGTGCTGAAGCTGCTGCCACTAGTCATGGCCGAGACGATGAAATGCCATCAACGTCGTCTGCCAAGGCCGATGCCCAATGTCATAGTAGAGAGCATGTAAAATCCAAAAAACAAAAGTTCAGTAAAATGACCCAAAAATCAAAATTAAAAGCGTCTGAGGAGAAGCGTAAACTTGCCAATATGCCATTTACGACACGGAGTGGCAAGGAACGGCTGAGGCCCTGGCCTATGTTCATGGCTAGTGGTTCAGCTTCACATGAGGATGGAAGCACTCATCCTCTCGCTAGAAAACTGCAGTGCCACTCCTAGATGGGCCAGGTGTTTGTGTCGGCCACTTGTGTCGCTTAGCTTAGTCACACAGCGACCTTGGTGCACCTCTTTTTTTCTTTGCATCATGTGCTGTTTGGGGACTATTTTTTTGAAGTGCCATCCTGCCTGACACTGCAGTGCCACTCCTAGATGGGCCAGGTGTTTGTGTCGGCCACTTGTGTCGCTTAGCTTAGTCACACAGCGACCTTGGTGCGCCTCTTTTTTTCTTTGCATTATGTGCTGTTTGGGGACTATTTTTTTGAAGTGCCATCATGTCTGACACTGCAGCGCCACTCCTAGATGGGCCAGGTGTTTGTGTCGGCCACTTGTGTCGCTTGGCTTAGTCACACAGCGACTTTGGTGCACCTCTTTTTTTCTTTGCATCATGTGCTGTTTGGGGACTATTTTTTTGAAGTGCCATCCTGTCTGACACTGCAGTGCCACTCCTAGATGGGCCAGGTGTTTGTGTCGGCCACTTGGGTCGCTTAGCTTAGTCACACAGCTACCTCATTGCGCCTCTTTTTTTCTTTGCATCATGTGCTGTTTGGGGACTATTTTTTTGAAGTGCCATCCTGTCTGACACTGCAGTGCCACTCCTAGATGGGCCAGGTGTTTGTGTCGGCCACTTGTGTCACTTAGCTTAGCCATCCAGCGCCCTCGGTGCAAATTTCAGGACTAAAAATAATATTGTGAGGTGTGAGGTGTTCAGAATAGACTGAAAATGAGTGGAAATTATGGTTATTGAGGTTATTAATACTATGGGATCAAAATGACCCCCAAATTCTATGATTTAAGCTGTTTTTGAGGGTTTTTTGTAAAAAAACCACCCGAATCCAAAACACACTCGAATCCGACAAAAAAATTTCAGGGAGGTTTTGCCAAAACACGTCCGAATCCAAAACACAGCCGCGGAACCGAATCCAAAACCAGAACACAAAACCCGAAAAATTTCCGGTGCACATCACTAGTTACAACAATATATTTTAACTAGTGTCTGAAACCTGAGCACAGAAACTTGTTTTTTTAGGGTACCTAGCCAGCTATGCAAGCTAGGCTGACTGGGCTGGGTTTTTTTTAGGCACATGGCTATGGGGTAACTAAACTGCATGTTCGCTGTGAGGAAATGAAGGGTTAATTTGTTTTTGTTTCTCAAAGTGTATGGACCCTTACAGAGCTGGATTAAGGCTTTGGGGGGCCCAGGGTACTTAAAACAGGGGGGCCCTAAGGTCTAAAATTAATTATATATATGTATATTTGGATATAGTTATGTAACCGCGGTCACAATACCGACCCGGACATCCAACCCCACTCACAATCCCGACAGTCGGCATGCCGACTAACAGGGACTATTCCGAATCCCCCCCCCCTGCCAGCAAGCAATCTGCTTCGGGGTGCTGACCGCCGATATCCCGATACCAACCCTTTATATATACATGGTCGAGTTGCATTATTATGACCATCTCCTCCTGCCAGCCTTCTGCAGGCTTCCCACTGACAAAAGCTAAGGCTGAAATGCATTTGGGGAGAGACACAGGCAAAGTGACCTCTATGTTACAGTGCTTAGCAGGGGAGAATCAGAAGTCGAAAGCTGGGAACCAGGAGCCGGAAGTCGAGCGCAAGAGATGCAGGCTGTGTAAAGAGCTGGATGTGTGCCGGGAGAAGCCCACTGCCACTGCAACTAATGACGGAGTCTAACCCACTGTGCCTTGGATGACTAACCTCCATTGTGATATTCCCATTTTAACTTTTTATGTGTACGTGCAAAATTGAAGTAAAGCCGTATGTGTGTTAAAAGATACTATACTATCTGCGCCACCCTATGTATTTATGTTTTTTAGGTCTATCAATTACCCTTGAGGAAGGGTGTGTAGGGGAGAAGCGACAGCTGCAGCAAGTTTGAAGTTCTAAACATAATGGACTAAGAGATTTGCGCATGAATATTGTTATGCTACAGATAGATATATATATATATATATATATATATATATATGGCATCCCTGCACCAGACATTATGGGGCCCAGTATAAATTAAATAGAAATATCCCCCTCCCACTCCCATCCTGTATACGCACACATACACAAATATAAAATAGAAATATATAATTATTAACAATGGAAATTGTGCTTACCCGCCAACCTTAAGATAATTAACAGTCTTATTCTGTTGGTCTTTGCCACTTCTGATGTCAGACGCACACAAGGAGGTAGCAAAGCTACAGATGGGGAAGGGCAGACGCACACATAGAGGGGGGTAGGGGCAAATGGAGATGGCAGCAGAGGCATAGAGGGGGAAAGTATCAGAAGCACATATAGAGGGGACAAAGGCCCTAGTGAAAAATGTGGCAAAGGTGCAGATGGCAGAGTTGGCAAAGTACAGATGGCAAAGGAGCATAGAAGGGGGAGATGAAAATGCTCGGGGGGGGCAGATACTCAGCTGATATAGCTGACAGAAGCACACATGGGGTGGAGGGCAGAGGCACACATGGAGAGGGTGAAAGGAAGAGACACACAGATGGAGTGGGGGGGTAGATACACACATGGGGAGGGGGGGGCACAGACACACACACGGAGTGGAAGGGGGCAGAGACACACACATAGAGTGGGAGGGGGCAGAGACACACATGGAGTGAGACAGAAGCAGAGACACACATGGGGTGGAAGAGACACACATGGGGTGGGGTGAGGCAGACACACATCGAGTGGGACGGATGCAGAGACACATGGGGTGGGAGGCAGGCAGAGACACACATGGGGTGCGGTGGTGATCAGAGACACACATGGGGTGGAGTGGAGGGGGCAGAGACACACTTGGGGTGGGAGGCAGGCAGAGACACACATGGGGTGGTGGGGTGGGGATCAGAGACACACATGGGGTGGAGTGGATGGGGTCAGAGACGCAATTGGGGTGGGAGGCAGGCAGAGACACACATGGGGTGGTGGGGTGGAGAGCAGAGACACACATGGGGTGAGGGTGGGGATCAGAGACACACATGGGGAGTGGGGGGGGGGCAGAGACACACTTGGGGTGGGAGAGAGGCAGAGACACACATGGGGTTGGGGGGAGCAGAGACACACATGGGGTGAGGGGGTGGGGAGCAGAAACACACATGGGGAGGCTTGGAGAAGAGGCACAGCTTAGGAACTGTTTTCATCTGAGTGCCTCTGAGTGACTAACACAGGCAGGGAAGCAGGGAGAGGAGAAGGGAGGAGCTACAGGAGAGCTGGGGGCTGAATAACTCGTGGAGGAGTCAGGACTGTAGGAGACCGAGGAAGCTGAACTAGTCTGGGCTGAAGTGCTTTTGAGCATGAGAGAGGGAGCACACAAGCTCTATATTAAACCTAGCTCCGATGTGCACAGGCAGCCATGTGACAATGAGTGAGAAACAGGCACCAGCCACGATTACCAGCACCAGCGGGTTCCTCTGGTACGTCCTGTACCCAGTATACTCCCCTGATTCTTCCAGTAGCTCTAGTAAGCTCCACCCGCCGCCCACCACATCAGTCAGCCTGGCCTCTAAGCACTCACCGCACGTCCCTGTTAAGCACAGTCGGCTGACTGTGTGAGTACACTGTGCAGCCCCCTCAGCTCCGTCCAGCGGCAGCTTGTCAGTCAGCCTTGCCCCATAGCCCCTGCCTGCTGCAAATATGTGCCTGGCCTCAGGGTCACGCTTCAAGTTCTCACTATCGCCGCTCGCCTATCACGTAAGGCTGACCGGCCCCGCAGTACACCCTCCAGTTGCCCTGCCTTCCTGTATTGCTGTGCGGCGCCGGCGTTTTCCAGGCCAGAGCCGGGGCTTCAACATTGCAGATTGGATCGGTAAGAGAGATTCGATCTGCTGCTGGTGGAGGGGGCCCCTTTTAGAAAGGGGGCCCGGGGTACATACCCCCAGGGCCCCCCCCTTAATCCGGCTCTGGACCCTTATCAGTATTTCTTTCCTTCCATATTCCCTGGTTGCAGGAGAAACAGATACTGACATTGGCAATCAAGGTTAATCCTATTAGGACTTGCTTTCCTTATGATCACTAGTTACTTGTATGTATTATGTATAATGAGTCTGATGCAGAGTTGAATGAAAATTGCCTGCAATTGTCTGCACATTGTGTACAAAGCAATTAATGCCTACTTTCACCCATGTGCAGAGTTATAGGCGTCTATGTGGCAGAACAGCCCCTATTCATACAATTCATTTAATTTCCATCTATATTATAAATATGCACTTGCACCAGTCCTTTCCTTGGTGCAAAATGCAACTGAAAATAGACATATTTGCATGTATCCCCAATTCAGCATAGCCCACAATTCTGCCAACAGTATAAACTTAGGCTATGGGAGAATTACAGCCCACTTACACCTACTCAGTGACAAGTAGAGATGATGCAGAGAGGTGTGCAACTATGCATCGCTAGTAGTTGCACGTGCTTATTGCAGAGCATGCACAATACAAAATGACACAAAATACACTTGGTAAATGGACTGGCATTTAACTCCCCTTATGTATTTTTTAACTGTAATTGTTTGCTATTGCAAAAGAGCTATGGCAAAACACTAAACATATATACCATCAACACTACTCAAGAAGCTTAGAGGCTGAAGTCTTACTGCTGAGGTGCACACTGGAAAACCTGGCTTACAAAATTTCCATAGCAAGTCAGAATAATAAAATAAACCAGTAACCTTATAAGACTCCAGGAAGGCAGATTACTGTCAAGTTATCAATAAATAAACATCTGTGGGGCTAAAGCACAGTGTCTGAGTTACCTCCTTCCTCAGGTGCATAACATGTGAAAATAGCTGTAGCCTCCCTGACTAAACTTGATCCAACTAAGAAGAAACCAAGAAGTGCAGCATGAGGGACAAAAGCAGTAAGAGGTAGTTCAAGCCATCGTTACTATGGTTTGGGTATGGGATCCCTGCGGTCAGCATACCCACGAGTGGGAATAGTCCAATACAGACACCAATGAGTGGGAATAGTCTCTGTTAGCTGAGATTCTGGCTGTCAGCATTGTCAATGTTCAGGATTCCAGCATTGGTATCCTGACCACTGGGATCCTGACTGCCGGCAATGTAACTGTGTACCGTTACTATTCCTGGAACGCTTCTGGAGAGTTGCAGAAAGTGCTGGGCAACCAGTAATGAATAGTTAACTATGAGAAGTAAATAGTTTGAAAGGGTTATTAAATAATAGTTCAAAATTAAAATAAAGATACTCAATTATTATCAGGATACTTACGGCTAGATTCAAAGGTGGGTCTAGCCAAATGCAATGCTGATATTTGCTCAGTTGAACGTTTATTTTGTACTGCATATGAGTCTGAGTCACACTGTGCATGGTCTTGTGATAGAAGCTGCAGTATGAATTTAAATGCAATTTGATTGGCAGTCAGTGTGCGTTTGTGTGAGGTACAGAAAAAGGGGGGATGGATAGCCAAATGCGAGCGTATCATAATTGTTTTGTGGGTGTGTCTCAGCAAACTACTATATGTTTGTATGCAGTTGTAATGGATCTGGTGGCTTACTTGAGATAGACATTCTGAGCAACCTTAGTGTTGGTCAGATCATCTATGGTGGGGTTAATAGGGTGTCTTAGTACATAAATGGTGGATTAGAGCTACTGCTGGTAGCTCTAATCCACTGCTGGGATTTGCGTCCACCACTGAATCAGGCATAGTGAGAACTATGGCAGTTTGGCTTATCCTTTGTGTTTTGCATGCCCCGGATACCAAGGCATGCAAATGTAGTACACATACCTACCAACTGTTGGTCCCATGGACTCTGAAACCTCGCGCAAAAAGGGGGCATAGCTTCGGTTTTGCAGATATACAGTACATATAAATGGAGTTGTAAAATGTTCACTAGCTACATAGTATGCATATGTAAATATATCATGATCATGATGATGACAGAGGGCAATATGATGTCTTTGATCTCTATTAGATAATTGACAATAAAGGTAAAGCTGAGAACACTTCTGTAATTAACAGCTGATTGAGCTATAACGTTCTATCACTTCAAAACATCAGTCTAAAATGGGAGCAAAGCAAGAAATGCCAGTAACTGTGCAACTGAACAAACCATGTTGTGATGCAAAATATGCAAATACATTATGTTTCCATGCAGGGAAAATACTGGCTGCTTTTGCATCTAGCCCCCAAATGCTTATTTGTTCTATTTTTACTAGAGAAGTGCTCTGTTCGGTTTTACTTGGATTTACTCGGATTTTAAAAATGGCATCTTTTTGGCTATAGACTCTCACATGTTTTGGATGGCCAATAACATAAACCCGGATAAATTCTAACTTGTGCTAGTTTTGGTGAAAAGAACCAAGTAAAACCGAAGCTGCACATCTCTAGTTTTTACACTGCAATATAGATTTAAATGTGGTCATACCTGTTTCAAATCTAAATTGTCTGCATATTTTAAATCCTCCCCCCTCCATTCAGTGCAACATGGTTTTGCCAAGGTACAAAGTTACTTTATTATTTTCAGGATTATTACAATCATGGACTAGGTCGAACCTGGTGTAAGTATGACCTTGCACATACAGTATGTGTCCTGTATCATCTTGTCATTGTTTATCCCAAAACATAGCTTTTTAAATATTTACACAAAACTCTACATTAAGGACCTTTCCAGTTAAATTTTTTACTATAGGACGCCTTGGAGACAAATTTGTCATGGTTACAGTATATGGAGAATCATCTTAAAGAGGAAATTCAAACTTCAATGCTTACATACAACATACATACTGTAGTTATGTAAAGTAAATTAAACAGATTAATGTTTAGGAACAAAATTGTATAATAACAAGGGTTAGGTTTTTAGGTCAGTAATTAGCTTACTGTGAGAGGATTTTTAAAGTTTTTCTCTTTGAAGGGATCTTGACTTTTTCTTCTGGATTTATTGTGTTGTGTCTTCATTTCTTAATTATATAAGGTTGTTATATTCTGGTTTATATATATATATATATATATATATATGCAACTGACATTTGCGGATAGGAAGTTTAATTAAACAGGAGTGTTGACCATACTCAATACATAGACCTAATGGAGGACATCTATTATTTATTTTTATTTTTTAGGAAAAAAATATTCTTTAGTAAATTATGATTTGTTCACATTTAGCTGTTTGTTTATAATCACAAATGTCTATTTTAAGTGAAAATAATGTATTACTTTTTTAAAGTGAAACTGTTGATGTTTGCAGGATCAGCAGTGTAGTATACATAAACCTTAGTAATAACACACACATATCTCATATATTTTGAAATATAATTTAACATGAATACAACTATAAATCTTTTAACTAGTAATGGCTTCATATAAATGTTTAATGAGTGTTCATTTAATAAATATTGATGTTAAACTTCATAATGGAGATTTTTCAGTTATTACTTAAAAAGTAATATTATATTTAAGGGGATGTGTTAGTTTGGAAGATCCTAAATCCCCAGAATTCATGTAAAATGGTTATCATTATTCAATTATTCTTAAATTAGTCTGAAAATATTCAGGTTATTGAGTAATGAGCCTAATTAAGAGTATGGCTGTATTTGTGTATAGACCTTTCTTTGTGTATTCTTCAGCATATGAAAGTATTTATGCATTTTTTGCAGATGATGTAAATGTTTTGCATTTACTGCCCAGACAGATTGGGCCATATCTCAGAGATTGATTCTACTTTGCATATGTTCAAAAACCAGACACATTTATGTACGCTTTTCCTAGGAGGCAAGTTGTATCCATTTTACTACCAAATCTGCAACAACCACCTTTGCAGCCAGAACTTTACAAATGGATAGTGGTTTTTAAGGGTACTAGAATCTTCAGTGTCGGGTATCAAGACTTCTGAATGGCATTTTTACTTATCAAGTTCTATTAAATAGTATTTTGTATTCTTTTTTGGACAGCATGATTATGCTTATTTTGGTGGTGGTAGATCTAGAAGTAATTGGAATAAACTGTAATGGCTAAGGTGATTACAAACATGTCATCCTCATCACCAATGGTTTCAGCATTAGAGCATTAGCTTTGGTTAGGTTCTAAGATAATATTTAGTGCAAGGCTACTTTTATTTAATTCACAAATAATAGATTTGTTCATCTCATATATAGGCACAGTGATTCCAGAAATAGTATTCAAGAGTGGAAAAGAAGATTTGATCTAAAATAAATGTCCCTAGTATCCAAAGTTTTATCCTTCAACAAGTGGGAAGTTATATTTCATCCAGAAAAGATGGAGAGGCATGGATTTGGCCTCAATTCTGGAGGCCATATCTTCAAAAGGATATTAATACATTAGAGACTGTACAAAGAAGGGCAACTAAAATGGTGCATGGCCTACATCACAAAACATACCCAGAAACACTAAAAAAAATATCTCAATTTGTATAGTTTGGAGCAGAGAAGGGAAAGGGGGGACATTATAGAAACTTTAAAATATATCAAGGATTTTAACAAAGTCCAGGAGGTAAACATTCTTCAAATTAAGAGAAGCAATAGGACATGAGGACATGCACTGAGACTGGAGGTACAGTAGGTTCAGGGAAAATTTGAGGAAAAATTACTTCACAGAAAGGGTAGTGTACAAGTGGAATAGCCACCTATTAGAGGTGGTAGAGGCTACCACAATAAAGCAATTTAAACATGTATGGGATAGACATAAGGATATCCTTACAAAGACATAAAGATCAAATAAGGTTTGAGATAAATATATGGTAAAAAAAAGGGGCAGACTAGATGGGCCAAGTGGTTCTTATCTGCCGTCAAATTCTATGTTTCTATGAGAGTATTTTCTGTTGAACTAGATTTAAATCCATTTCAATCCCATCATAATAAATTACTTTTATACACTCTAGTGAGGCAATTTCCAGGAAGTAAACAGGAATTCCTTGATTATAGAAATTCTTTAATTTGCAAGAAATAACAAAAGTTTTTATTAAATCTCTTACAAATCTTGCTAAACAATTTACAGGCAATAATTATAAGTTAGATATTATATTTGAAATTTTAGTTAAACTTAATTAGCCATTGGAAATAGGCAGGTCTTAATGTTTAAACTGGCATTTGTGTTAGCTCTTTTTCAGCATTTATCATATCAGAGCTCAGTCTCTAAAAGTAAGTAGTGCCCTCAGGTATTACAGTTCAAGAAATATCACTGGAAGCAGAAAAAAGATATTTGTTTTTAGCAAGAATGAAATCAATCAAGCTGGTAAAGGTACTTTAAAAGTATTGGGTAAAAATACGAGAAGTCACATATGTACTAGAGATGAGCGCCGGAAATTTTTCGGGTTTTGTGTTTTGGTTTTGGGTTCGGTTCCGCGGCCGTGTTTTGGGTTCGACCGCGTTTTGGCAAAACCTCACCGAATTTTTTTTGTCGGATTCGGGTGTGTTTTGGATTCGGGTGTTTTTTTCAAAAAACCCTAAAAAACAGCTTAAATCATAGAATTTGGGGGTCATTTTGATCCCAAAGTATTATTAACCTCAAAAACCATAATTTCCACTCATTTTCAGTCTATTCTGAATACCTCACACCTCACAATATTATTTTTAGTCCTAAAATTTGCACCGAGGTCGCTGTGTGAGTAAGATAAGCGACCCTAGTGGCCGACACAAACACCGGGCCCATCTAGGAGTGGCACTGCAGTGTCACGCAGGATGTCCCTTCCAAAAAACCCTCCCCAAACAGCACATGACGCAAAGAAAAAAAGAGGCGCAATGAGGTAGCTGTGTGAGTAAGATAAGCGACCCTAGTGGCCGACACAAACACCGGGCCCATCTAGGAGTGGCACTGCAGTGTCACGCAGGATGGCCCTTCCAAAAAACCCTCCCCAAACAGCACATGACGCAAAGAAAAAAAGAGGCGCAATGAGGTAGCTGACTGTGTGAGTAAGATAAGCGACCCTAGTGGCCGACACAAACACCGGGCCCATCTAGGAGTGGCACTGCAGTGTCACGCAGGATGTCCCTTCCAAAAAACCCTCCCCAAACAGCACATGACGCAAAGAAAAAAAGAGGCGCAATGAGGTAGCTGACTGTGTGAGTAAGATAAGCGACCCTAGTGGCCGACACAAACACCGGGCCCATCTAGGAGTGGCACTGCAGTGTCACGCAGGATGGCCCTTCCAAAAAACCCTCCCCAAACAGCACATGACGCAAAGAAAAATAAAAGAAAAAAGAGGTGCAAGATGGAATTGTCCTTGGGCCCTCCCACCCACCCTTATGTTGTATAAACAAAACAGGACATGCACACTTTAACCAACCCATCATTTCAGTGACAGGGTCTGCCACACGACTGTGACTGATATGACGGGTTGGTTTGGACCCCCCCCAAAAAAGAAGCAATTAATCTCTCCTTGCACAAACTGGCTCTACAGAGGCAAGATGTCCACCTCATCATCATCCTCCGATATATCACCGTGTACATCCCCCTCCTCACAGATTATCAATTCGTCCCCACTGGAATCCACCATCTCAGCTCCCTGTGTACTTTGTGGAGGCAATTGCTGCTGGTCAATGTCTTCGCGGAGGAATTGATTATAATTCATTTTAATGAACATCATCTTCTCCACATTTTCTGGATGTAACCTCGTACGCCGATTGCTGACAAGGTGAGCGGCGGCACTAAACACTCTTTCGGAGTACACACTTGTGGGAGGGCAACTTAGGTAGAATAAAGCCAGTTTGTGCAAGGGCCTCCAAATTGCCTCTTTTTCCTGCCAGTATAAGTACGGACTGTGTGACGTGCCTACTTGGATGCGGTCACTCATATAATCCTCCACCATTCTTTCAATGTTGAGAGAATCATATGCAGTGACAGTAGACGACATGTCCGTAATCGTTGTCAGGTCCTTCAGTCCGGACCAGATGTCAGCATCAGCAGTCGCTCCAGACTGCCCTGCATCACCGCCAGCGGGTGGGCTCGGAATTCTGAGCCTTTTCCTCGCACCCCCAGTTGCGGGAGAATGTGAAGGAGGAGATGTTGAAAGGTCGCGTTCCGCTTGACTTGACAATTTTCTCACCAGCAGGTCTTTCAACCCCAGCAGACTTGTGTCTGCCGGAAAGAGAGATCCAAGGTAGGCTTTAAATCTAGGATCGAGCATGGTGGCCAAAATGTAGTGCTCTGATTTCAACAGATTGACCACCCGTGAATCCTTGTTAAGCGAATTAAGGGCTCCATCCACAAGTCCCACATGCCTAGCGGAATCGCTCCGTGTTAGCTCCTCCTTCAATGTCTCCAGCTTCTTCTGCAAAAGCCTGATGAGGGGAATGACCTGACTCAGGCTGGCAGTGTCTGAACTGACTTCACGTGTGGCAAGTTCAAAGGGCATCAGAACCTTGCACAACGTTGAAATCATTCTCCACTGCGCTTGAGACAGGTGCATTCCACCTCCTATATCGTGCTCAATTGTATAGGCTTGAATGGCCTTTTGCTGCTCCTCCAACCTCTGAAGCATATAGAGGGTTGAATTCCACCTCGTTACCACTTCTTGCTTCAGATGATGGCAGGGCAGGTTCAGTAGTTTTTGGTGGTGCTCCAGTCTTCTGTACGTGGTGCCTGTACGCCGAAAGTGTCCCGCAATTCTTCTGGCCACCGACAGCATCTCTTGCACGCCCCTGTCGTTTTTTAAAAAATTCTGCACCACCAAATTCAAGGTATGTGCAAAACATGGGACGTGCTGGAATTTGCCCATATTTAATGCACACACAATATTGCTGGCGTTGTCCGATGCCACAAATCCACAGGAGAGTCCAATTGGGGTAAGCCATTCCGCGATGATCTTCCTCAGTTGCCGTAAGAGGTTTTCAGCTGTGTGCGTATTCTGGAAACCGGTGATACAAAGCGTAGCCTGCCTAGGAAAGAGTTGGCGTTTGCGAGATGCTGCTACTGGTGCCGCCGCTGCTGTTCTTGCGGCGGGAGTCCATACATCTACCCAGTGGGCTGTCACAGTCATATAGTCCTGACCCTGCCCTGCTCCACTTGTCCACATGTCCGTGGTTAAGTGGACATTGGGTACAACTGCATTTTTTAGGACACTGGTGAGTCTTTTTCTGACGTCCGTGTACATTCTCGGTATCGCCTGCCTAGAGAAGTGGAACCTAGATGGTATTTGGTAACGGGGGCACACTGCCTCAATAAATTGTCTAGTTCCCTGTGAACTAACGGCGGATACCGGACGCACGTCTAACACCAACATAGTTGTCAAGGCCTCAGTTATCCGCTTTGCAGCAGGATGACTGCTGTGATATTTCATTTTCCTCGCAAAGGACTGTTGAACAGTCAATTGCTTACTGGAAGTAGTACAAGTGGGCTTACGACTTCCCCTCTGGGATGACCATCGACTCCCAGCAGCAACAACAGCAGCGCCAGCAGCAGTAGGCGTTACACGCAAGGATGCATCGGAGGAATCCCAGGCAGGAGAGGAATCATCAGAATTGCCAGTGACATGGCCTGCAGGACTATAGGCATTCCTGGGGAAGGAGGAAATTGACACTGAGGGAGTTGGTGGGGTGGTTTGCGTGAGCTTGGTTACAAGAGGAAGGGATTTACTGGTCAGTGGACTGCTTCCGCTGTCGGCCAAAGTTTTTGAACTTGTCACTGACTTATTATGAATGCGCTGCAGGTGACGTATAAGGGAGGATGTTCCGAGGTGGTTAACATCCTTACCCCTACTTATTACAGCTTGACAAAGGGAACACACGGCTTGACAAATGTTGTCCGCATTTCTGGTGAAATACTTCCACACCGAAGAGCTGATTTTTTTGGTATTTTCACCAGGCATGTCAACGGCCATATTCCTCCCACGGACAACAGGTGTCTCCCCGGGTGCCTGACTTAAACAAACCACCTCACCATCAGAATCCTCCTGGTCAATTTCCTCCCCAGCGCCAGCAACACCCATATCCTCCTCATCCTGGTGTACTTCAACACTGACATCTTCAATCTGACTATCAGGAAATGGACTGCGGGTGCTCCTTCCAGCACTTGCAGGGGGCGTGCAAATGGTGGAAGGCGCATGCTCTTCACGTCCAGTGTTGGGAAGGTCAGGCATCGCAACCGACACAATTGGACTCTTCTTGTGGATTTGGGATTTCGAAGAACGCACAGTTCTTTGCTGTGCTTTTTCCAGCTTGAGTCTTTTCATTTTTCAGCGAGAGGCTGAGTGCTTCCATCCTCATGTGAAGCTGAACCACTAGCCATGAACATAGGCCAGGGCCTCAGCCGTTCCTTGCCACTCCGTGTGGTAAATGGCATATTGGCAAGTTTACGCTTCTCCTCCGACAATTTTATTTTAGGTTTTGGAGTCCTTTTTTTACTGATATTTGGTGTTTTGGATTTGACATGCTCTGTACTATGACATTGGGCATCGGCCTTGGCAGACGACGTTGCTGGCATTTCATCGTCTCGGCCATGACTAGTGGCAGCAGCTTCAGCACGAGGTGGAAGTGGATCTTGATCTTTCCCTAATTTTGGAACCTCAACATTTTTGTTCTCCATATTTTAATAGGCACAACTAAAAGGCACCTCAGGTAAACAATGGAGATGGATGGATACTAGTATACAATTATGGATGGACTGCCGAGTGCCGACACAGAGGTAGCTACAGCCGTGGACTACCGTACTGTACTGTGTCTGCTGCTAATATAGACTGGTTGATAAAGAGATGTAGTATGTATGTATAAAGAAGAAAGAAAAAAAAACCACGGGTAGGTGGTATACAATTATGGACGGACTGCCGAGTGCCGACACAGAGGTAGCTACAGCCGTGGACTACCGTACTGTGTCTGCTGCTAATATAGACTGGTTGATAAAGAGATGTAGTATGTATGTATAAAGAAGAAAGAAAAAAAAACCACGGGTAGGTGGTATACAATTATGGACGGACTGCCGAGTGCCGACACAGAGGTAGCTACAGCCGTGGACTACCGTACTGTACTGTGTCTGCTGCTAATATAGACTGGATGATAATGAGATGTAGTATGTATAAAGAAGAAAGAAAAAAAAACCACGGGTAGGTGGTATACAATTATGGATGGACTGCCGAGTGCCGACACAGAGGTAGCTACAGCCGTGGACTACCGTACTGTACTGTGTCTGCTGCTAATATAGACTGGTTGATAATGAGATGTAGTATGTATGTATAAAGAAGAAAGAAAAAAAAACCACGGGTAGGTGGTATACAATTATGGACGGACTGCCGAGTGCCGACACAGAGGTAGCTACAGCCGTGGACTACCGTACTGTACTGTGTCTGCTGCTAATATAGACTGGATGATAATGAGATGTAGTATGTATAAAGAAGAAAGAAAAAAAAACCACGGGTAGGTGGTATACAATTATGGATGGACTGCCGAGTGCCGACACAGAGGTAGCTACAGCCGTGGACTACCGTACTGTACTGTGTCTGCTGCTAATATAGACTGGATGATAATGAGATGTAGTATGTATAAAGAAGAAAGAAAAAAAAACCACGGGTAGGTGGTATACAATTATGGATGGACTGCCGAGTGCCGACACAGAGGTAGCTACAGCTGTGGACTACCGTACTGTACTGTGTCTGCTGCTAATATAGACTGGATGATAATGAGATGTAGTATGTATAAAGAAGAAAAAAAAAACCACGGGTAGGTGGTATACAATTATGGATGGACTGCCGAGTGCCGACACAGAGGTAGCTACAGCCGTGGACTACCGTACTGTACTGTGTCTGCTGCTAATGTAGACTGGATGATAATGAGATGTAGTATGTATAAAGAAGGAAAAAAAAACCACGGGTAGGTGGTATACAATTATGGATGGACTGCCGAGTGCCGACACAGAGGTAGCTACAGCCGTGGACTACCGTACTGTACTATGTCTGCTGCTAATATAGACTGGATGATAATGAGATGTAGTATGTATAAAGAAGAAAGAAAAAAAACCACGGGTAGGTGGTATACAATTATGGATGGACTGCCGAGTGCCGACACAGAGGTAGCTACAGCCGTGGACTACCGTACTGTACTGTGTCTGCTGCTAATATAGACTGGATGATAATGAGATGTAGTATGTATAAAGAAGGAAAAAAAAACCACGGGTAGGTGGTATACAATTATGGATGGACTGCCGAGTGCCGACACAGAGGTAGCTACAGCCGTGGACTACCGTACTGTACTGTGTCTGCTGCTAATATAGACTGGATGATAATGAGATGTAGTATGTATAAAGAAGAAAAAAAAAACCACGGGTAGGTGGTATACAATTATGGACGGACTGCCGAGTGCCGACACAGAGGTAGCTACAGCCGTGGACTACCGTACTGTACTGTGTCTGCTGCTAATATAGACTGGATGATAATGAGATGTAGTATGTATAAAGAAGAAAGAAAAAAAAACCACGGGTAGGTGGTATACAATTATGGATGGACTGCCGAGTGCCGACACAGAGGTAGCTACAGCCGTGGACTACCGTACTGTACTGTGTCTGCTGCTAATATAGACTGGATGATAATGAGATGTAGTATGTATAAAGAAGAAGAAAAAAAAACACAGGTAGGTGGTATACAATTATGGATGGACTGCCGAGTGCCGACACAGAGGTAGCTACAGCCGTGGACTACCGTACTGTACTGTGTCTGCTGCTAATATAGACTGGATGATAATGAGATGTAGTATGTATAAAGAAGAAAGAAAAAAAAAACCACGGGTAGGTGGTATACAATTATGGATGGACTGCCGAGTGCCGACACAGAGGTAGCTACAGCCGTGAACTACCGTACTGTGTCTGCTGCGACTGGATGATAAATAATGATATAAAAAATATATATATATCACTACTGCAGCCGGACAGGTATATATTATATAATGACGGACCTGCTGGACACTGTCTGTCAGCAGAATGAGTTTTTTATAGAATAAAAAAACACCACACAAGTCACACGACGAGTGTTTAACTTTTTCAGGCAATCACAATATAGTATACTTTACTGGTGGTCAGTGTGGTCAGGTCACTGGTCAGTCACACTGGCAGTGGCACTCCTGCAGCAAAAGTGTGCACTGTTTAATTTTAATAATATGTACTCCTGGCTCCTGCTATAACCTATAACTGCTCCCCAGTCTCCCCCACAATTAAGCTGTGTGAGCACAGTCAGATATTATACATAGATGATGCAGCACACTGGGCTGAGCACAGATATGGTATGTGACTGAGTCACTGTGTATCGTTTTTTTCAGGCAGAGAACGGATTATATTAAATAAAACTGCACTGGTGGTCACTGGTCAGTGGTCAGTCACTAGTAAACTCTGCACTCTCTAGTACTCCTAAGCTCCAGTAAATCAAGTGTCTCTGTCTCAATCTCACTCTCTCTCTTCTAATCTAAATGGAGAGGACGCCAGCCACGTCCTCTCCCTATCAATCTCAATGCACGTGTGAAAATGGCGGCGACGCGCGGCTCCTTATATAGAATCCGAGTCTCGCGATAGAATCCGAGCCTCGCGAGAATCCGACAGCGTCATGATGACGTTCGGGCGCGCTCGGGTTAACCGAGCAAGGCGGGAAGATCCGAGTCGCTCGGATCCGTGTAAAAAAAGCTGAAGTTCGGGCGGGTTCGGATTCCGAGGAACCGAACCCGCTCATCTCTAATATGTACAGTGGCATGCCATCTTTCTGAGGACCATTGTTAATTTATCTAAATAATTTACCACTTATTGTTTTTTTAATATAGATAATAATTTGGCCATTTGCTGGGAAACGAGGCCAGTCCACTCTTAGAAGTTAGCTATTATATTCATTTTATGCTTTATTTTTTGGTTTATTGTTATTTTATGCCTGGTGTTATTTTACTGATGCTATATATTTTGAATTATTTTACTGATGATATTTTGAAATATTCATTTCTCATTTATTATCAAAAACATTCAATATGTTTAATATTACATTTGTCCATGACAGAAATTGTTTTGTATATTTAATGCCACATATACATTTATATAAAATAAATGTTTTTGAACCTAAAGGTATAGCCTCTATTATTGAATAAAATTCTTTACTAATGACCTCACCCAATCTACACATTTGCTCTCCCTATATGGGTGAGTGATCAGAATCAGAATCAGAATCATTTTTATTGGCCAGGTGTACTCACGTACACTAGGAATTCTTTGTGGTACAATGCATCGCCAAGCAGCAACATGAAGGGGGGATACATAGCATAAGAAGGGGGAAGAACATAGCATACATTACAAACATTACACATTAGTTCATACTGCACATTGCAACCGTACAATAGACTCGACATATTTGACATATTATACATGTAAGACTAAAAACAAAGGCTGCTTGGCAGAGCAGCACCGAGGCAGCCATCCGCGGAGCCAACTAGAACTCAAACAATGCACATAATACAGAAGATTTGAGTATTACAATGGTAGGCCTAATCACCATATAGTGATGAAGGATTCAATATCTAAAAGCGCTTAAGCCGGGACTGTTCGTGCTGGACTGACGGGAGCTTTGGAGGATATATCTGACAGCGTGGGGGTATTCCCAAATAACCGGGATTGGTCTTGACTATACATCTATGCCTGCTGGCTGTTGTCTCCTATAGCCTCTGATGTCCATGCAACATCTCTCTGTTTTTATGCCGTTTTTTAACCTATGTTTGTGAGTGTCTCTATTAAAATATCAGTTTTTTACCTATACACAGACGGTATTGCACTATTCCTATTTTCTTATTTTAAGTGCTTATTGGAGTCTATACATCCTGTATCTCCGTGAAGTGGAAGCAGTTATATACAAAGTATATGGTTTCTACATGCAAATATACCATCTATGCCATGTGAGTGGGACCAGTAACGAATAAAAGATACACCATCTGATTTAATTGGATTACACTATGTTTTGTGTCCTTTTATTATCTTTCTAGTATCCATATGTATGGAAGGTGTATCGTTATTTACTGCATTTAAAACCACCAGTGTGTAGGCAATTCTTATAAACGTCTCTAGAAGTGTCTAGTTGCGCCACTTTTTCTCACACTTTCTGTGTTCTGTGAGTTATGTTGAAACCACGGTGAAGGTTTCTCTTGTGGGATTCTAGGCTGCTATCTAGTATAAGCGCAAGAAAGATTATCTGTTTTCGTTTGGACGGTTTATCTAAAGTAAAATATTTGTACAGTATCTTACCATCTTCCAGTACCTGATAAACCTTTTTAAATATACTTTTATCCACAAAATATATCAGTAAATACCGTACCAATATTTAGAATACCAATGTTACTATGATCCCTAGGTCATCATAACACCTTCACCAATAAAAAAAAAATTCAGAGAACTGTTACTTAACACCATCATCCACTTGCCTCTTCATTTATCAAATCATGGAGAGGGGAGAAGTTGCTTGTAGGAACGAATCGTCTTCTGTCACCTTGTAAAATATCAGAAGCTGATTGATTGGTACTCTTAATTTTACCTTTCTCCAATAGTTGATAAATATCCTGCATAGAAAGTTTGAGTTGCAGGGCCTCTCTAACAGCTTCCTAGCAGGGGTGGATTTAGGGGTGACAGTGCCCCTAGGCACAACAGCAATGCCCCCCCCCCCCCACACACACACACATTGCCTAATTGTATTATCTTCATTGATTGGTTTTAATCCCTCATTTTATTATAGCCAATTGAATGAAATAATACTAACTATGACTTTTTATATTTT
>NC_086445.1:622526587-622689087 GCF_028390025.1 Pseudophryne corroboree
GGGTACCTCTTCGTCTAATTTACAGTCAGCGATAAATTTCACTGAGTCGACATTGGAGGGTAAACATGCCCTCAGCAATGTCCGCCAATCTTTGTTAGTGGGCTCTGCAGAGTTACCTAGCTCTCTAATGTATCTCTGGCTTGCAGCTATATCTTTCCTAGGATCAGGGAATTCAGACATCATTGATCTTAATTCCGTTCGGGAAAAAGGGCAGTGCATGGCGATGTTTCTGACAGGAGTGACTCCTGAAGTGTCAGTTTTCCCATTTGGTACTGCAATTACCCTAACGGGATTAAGTTCAATAACATCATTCTGAGTAGATTCTACAACATGTGGTGTAATGGTTTCTGCATAGTGTACAGTGCCGTACTTACCAGTTGATCCAGTTACGGCAATACCCACACATTCCTAAAAACGTTCTAATCTGTTGCTGGGTTTGTGGCAGAGTCATGTCACGAATTGCTTGAATTCTATCAGCGGTGAGGTGTCTCAGTCCTTGTGTCAGACAGTGTCCCAAATACTTCACCCTGGTCTGGCATAATTGTAACTTGTCTTTGGAAACCTTGTGTCCGGTGTCTGAAAGATGAAACAGGAGTTGTTTCGTATCTCTCAGGGACGATTCAAGTGAATCTGAACACAGCAGTAGGTCATCCACGTACTGTATTAAGGTTGAAAAGACTGTAAACAATCATGCAAGGCCTGTGAGAAAATACTTGGACTGTCAATGAAACCTTGTGGTAAGCGAGTCCAGGTGTACTGAACTCCTCTGTATGTAAATGCGAATAAGTATTGACTGTCAGGGTGCAGAGGTACCGAGAAGAAGGCGGAGCAGAGGTCAATCACAGTGAAAAATTTGGCAGTGGGAGGGATTTGCATAAGGATAACAGCTGGATTTGGCACTACAGGGAATTGACTCTCAACTATTTTGTTGATCCCCCTTAGATCCTGCACTAGTCTGTAACCCCTCCCCCCACTCTTTTTAACAGGGAAGATGGGACTATTGGCAGTGCTGGACGTCCTTACCAGAATGCCCTGTTGTAGCAAGCGCTCTATTACAGGGTAAACTCCTAACTCCACCTCTGGCTTCAGAGGGTATTGTGGGATTTTTGGAGCTATCCTACCATCTTTTACTTGTACAACTACTGGGGCTACGTTTGCCATTAACCAGTGTCTTGTCCATCCTTGGTCCAAAGTGACTCCGGTATCTGGGAAGTCATTTCTTCTACCTTGGACGGACACCTATTTACAATAACAGTGTGTGACATTAATCTTGTTAGGGAGTCTAGCATATCCTGCACTTCCTGAGCGTGGTTTTCGGGTATGTCCAAGAACACACCTTCAGGAGTACAATATATGACACATCCCATTTTGCACAGTAAATCTCTCCCAAGGAGATTAGTCGGAGCCGATGCAGCTAGCAAAAAGGAATGCTTGGTATGCAAGGGCCCTATCGTAATCTCTGCTGGTTTGCTTAAAGGATAGTGCTGTACTACTCCTGTTACTCCCATGGCTGGAATTGTTTTACCAGTGGTTCTCATGCCCACGGTCGAATTTATCACTGACTTGGCCGCCCCCGTATCTACGAGGAAATTTAGAGATTTAACAGCTACATCAATTGTGACCTCGGGTTCACTTCCAAGGCTCGCAATTAATTTCACTGGCTGCAGATTACAGGTGTGGCCCCACCCCTATGGTGTGTGGTGACCTCCCTGCATCGCGCTGGCAGCGATTACCTGTGAAGGGGGTAAATGGGAACTATCAGAGATTTGCCAGTCTCTTCTTGGGGGATACCTTTTTGTTTCCCCTGTGTGTGGCTCATAACTCCGTCTCTGCGGTCCTTGATCCCAATTTCGTGTGTCATGTCGTTGTCTAGGGGTTTGGTATGATTTTTGTATATTTTTCACTCTACAGTCTCGTGCAAAATGTCCCTCTTTGTGACAATTATAAAAAACTACCACATTTGACTTACCCACAGGGGTCTGAGACTTATGCTGAGTTGGCCTTGTGATAAGGGCCTGTATACTTACGGCCATCAGCTTATCACTCTGCGACTCCCTGTGTCTGGTGATGTTCCGATCATGATCAATAGCGGCCTCTCTCAAAGTAGCCACCGACAAACCTCGCCAACATGGTTGGGTGGTCTGTACCCTCGTCCTCAATACTTCCTTTAAACCATCCATTAACACAGATACTGCTACTTCTCTATGATTCACATTTGTCTTAATGTCTTCTATCCCTGTATACTTAGCCATTACTTGCAGTGCCCGATGAAAATAATCAGCAGCTATTTCTCCCTCTTTTTGCTTGATGGAGAAAATTTTGTTCCAATTAGCAACAGCTGGGAAATATACTCCTAACTGCAGATTGATTCTTTTTACATTATCTTGGTTGTACGCATCCGTAAGGGGTACCTCTTCGTCTAATTTACAGTCAGCGATAAATTTCACTGAGTCGACATTGGAGGGTAAACATGCCCTCAGCAATGTCCGCCAATCTTTGTTAGTGGGCTCTGCAGAGTTACCTAGCTCTCTAATGTATCTCTGGCTTGCAGCTATATCTTTCCTAGGATCAGGGAATTCAGACATCATTGATCTTAATTCCGTTCGGGAAAAAGGGCAGTGCATGGCGATGTTTCTGACAGGAGTGACTCCTGAAGTGTCAGTTTTCCCATTTGGTACTGCAATTACCCTAACGGGATTAAGTTCAATAACATCATTCTGAGTAGATTCTACAACATGTGGTGTAATGGTTTCTGCATAGTGTACAGTGCCGTACTTACCAGTTGATCCAGTTACGGCAATACCCACACATTCCTAAAAACGTTCTAATCTGTTGCTGGGTTTGTGGCAGAGTCATGTCACGAATTGCTTGAATTCTATCAGCGGTGAGGTGTCTCAGTCCTTGTGTCAGACAGTGTCCCAAATACTTCACCCTGGTCTGGCATAATTGTAACTTGTCTTTGGAAACCTTGTGTCCGGTGTCTGAAAGATGAAACAGGAGTTGTTTCGTATCTCTCAGGGACGATTCAAGTGAATCTGAACACATCAGTAGGTCATCCACGTACTGTATTAAGGTTGAAAAGACTGTAAACAATCATGCAAGGCCTGTGAGAAAATACTTGGACTGTCAATTAAACCTTGTGGTAATGGAGGGCGTGGCCATGGCGGCTGAGGAGTAGGCAGCAAGTCTCGGGAGCTCCCCGGCTACCTAAACTCCTGAAGATATCCTGACTCCCCCTGGTGCTCTGCCCGGCTGAAGTGCTCACCCTGTGCTGCTAGGCACCGACGGGTGTGTATGTCCGCGGTCTCCGGGTCCCGTAGAGGCGCCAACCACCGCCGCCCGGCCCTGCGGCCTACAACTCCTCCGGATCCCCGGCCTCGATTTTGGCGGCCTCGGCCGCGGGACTCCCGGAGCTCGTGCGGCGGGCTGCTGATGACGCCAGACGCCGCCGAAAGACTGTGGGAGAGAGACAGCCTCTCCTCTCCTCTCCTCTGCCTCGTGAGCTGGGACCAGGGACTCTGAAGCTAGGACGTTGGCAGGTACTCCTGGGGAAGGGGAAGAGACACTGCGGCCATTTTAGGAGGGGATCACAGTGGCTGCTGCCCATGCCTACACATATCAGGGGCTGCCTGATGAGACTCTCCAGGGACTTGCACTCTGTTATATAAACTGAGACCCTATTGTCTGCTGATCTCACCCACTATCAGCCTCACACTATCTATATCATCTGTATTACCTCAGCATAGTGTTGGAGGCACCGTTAGGTGTTAACGCTGCGCAGCTCTCCCATTCTACCACAGAAAGGCTGCATGTAGATAGGTTCTGGCTACGCTGCTGTACTGCACTAATATTCAACGGTGTGCTACACACCATTATCCTACCCCTGCCTCCCTCTACAATACTTCTGTCCATATTATTACTGCTGCTGCTACACAAGTCTGCATTTTCTACCCATTGATATTCGGACATAGGGACCGGGCACGGGTGCTTCCCGCCACTGATTGTGTACGTCCTTGCTGCTGCCGCCATCTGCCTACACTCTATCCTAAAAAACCCTGTACTGGGTAGGTGTGACTGCTCCTGCACGATATGGTTAAGGGCGGCCAGAGTGCGGCCGCGGCCAAACTAGAAAGATATGCCAGGCAATCCAATCCCAGGGTGTCATTGGCTCCTTCCCAGGGAGCCTCTCCAACCCACTCGGACCCCCCCTCTGTGTCCGCGGCCGGTACCCCAGAGATGGCAGAGGCGCCGTCTATTCAGCAGGTACTGGAGGCTATAGCTGGCAGTGAACAGCGTCTCTCCGACAAGATGGAAAAGGTGCAGTGCGACCTCTCCTTACTCAGACAAGATGTTCAGCGTATTCGTGAGAGAGTGGGTGAGGCGGAGACACGGGTCTCCAATCTGGAAGATATGTGTGGCCCCCTGAAACAATCCGTATCTACGGTGACCCAGCAGGTTTCCTCCCTTCAGACCAAGCTCTTAGATATGGAAGGACGGCTGCGCAGGAACAATGTACGTTTTGTAGGCCTGCCTGAAAGAGAAGAGGGCTCGCAGCCAGAGGACTTTCTCGAATCTTGGCTTAAGGAGATGTATGGGGCTGAGTCCTTTACTGCCCAATTTACGGTGGAGCGTGCACATAGAATACCTTCTCGGCCGCTACCTCCTGGTGCCCCTCCTCGCACCTTCATCGCCAAATTCCTACATTACAAAGACCGGGACTCAGTTCTCCGCCTAGGGCGTACGAAGGGCCCGTTGGTCCGTAATGGAGTTAAGGTGTCGGCCTTCCCGGATTTTGCCGCAGACGTCCAGAAGGACCGAGCCCAGTTTATGCCCATAAAACGGCGTCTGCGAGACCTTAACATCTCCTATTCCATGCTGTTTCCCTCAAGGCTCAGAGTTGTGGCGGATGGGGAGACCAAGTTTTTTAATACCCCCAGAGAAGCGGCACAATGGCTGGACAGATTTGCACCGGGTGCTCGGCAGCTAGCTCCGGACTGACCTCCTGAGATGCGGAAGCTGAGGCCTGATCTACCGGAGGGAATGATCATGGATCGGGGAGCCCCCCTCCTTTGCATTGGTGGCTCAAGACTTTTACGTCCAAGTTGTGTTGACTAGAGAAGGGTTAGAGATTTAGTTGGGAATCTAGGCCTCTCTTAGCACTTGGAAGTGTAGGTTGCTGGTTTGGGGGAAAAAAGTATGCCGAAGTTCGGGGAGGTATACGGGGAGGGGAGGGATAATTGGGCGGCTGCCGGTTGCGGCTCCCTTTGCTGTTGGTTTTGGTTTTCTTTCTTTAGTTTGTTATTTTTCTTACCTAAGTTCTTTTTGACACAAGGATATTTAATGATTCAGACGCTGTGGCTTATTACGCAGGGCTTACATACGTCACGTGATGTTGGTGTTGCTAATGTTGATTCTCAGATATATTTTAGAGACATGTCTATCCGGGAGACACATAGAGTCGGTATGTGGTCATGATTAACCTGAAATTTTTGGCATGGAATGTCCGGGGTCTGAATAACAAAATCAAACGCTCTTTGGTTTTAAATATGATTAAAAAATATGACCCGGACGTTGCATGCCTCAGTGAGACCCACTTAGAGGGGAATAGGTTATTATCATTACGACGGGCCTGGGTGGGATGGGCTTACCATGCCTCTCATTCTTCCTTCTCTAGGGGTGTCTCGATTCTGATTAAAAAATCAGTGCAATTTGAATTGATATCGATCAAAACTGACCCGTATGGAAGATTTGTATTTATGGAATGTAAACTGAGTTCTCAGCCCTATTATATTCTAGCGGTGTATGTTCCCCCTCCTTTTTCATATGCCGTACTGCAGCAGGCTGCCTCTTTTGTTGCTCCATCTCCTACCACCCCTGTGATATGCTTGGGTGATTTCAATAATGTTCTAGATTTATCCTTGGACCGATGGCACTCCCCGAATGTTGCGCTGGCGGGTGGTGGCCCTACCAAATTTGCTGACTTCTTAGATAGTTTGCAGTGGGTGGATCCGTGGAGACTCCGTCACCCTGCGGCCCGTCAGTTCTCCTGTTTTTCCAGTACTCATGGCTCTTTCTCCAGGATTGACCTGATTTTGGTGTCCCCTGCCCTTGTCCCTGGGATCATTGACATCCACTATGAGGCTCGGGGGGTCTCTGATCACTCCCCTATGTTGATGACCATTGCTGTGGGGGGTCAGAGGGGGCACTCTTACTGGAAGCTGCACCCCTCTTGGTTGTCCCAACTGGGTGACTGTAGTGACCTGGAGACTCAGTGGGGGGGATATTTTAATGATAACGTAGGGTCAGCCCCGGGTACGATAGTTTGGGATTCATTTAAGGCGTTTTTGAGAGGTACATATATTGGACGCATAGCGGCTCATAAAATGTCCTCAAGGGAGAGAGAAAGGGTCCTTGCCAGGGAACTAGAGTCCCAATATTTACTAGATGGTGCCCCAGCGACGAAGGTACGCTGGTTGGCGGCTCAGTCGGCTTGGATGGCTCACCTGTCCGATAGAAACTCACGCTCCCTCCTTTTTAAAGCCACTAATATTTATATGCAGGCTGATAGGACGGGGGGACTCCTGGCTCGCCTGATACACTATGATCGTCCTGGGTCTACGATTGCCCGGATGTATGGTGGGGATGGCTCCATTGTTGACACCACGCCAGACATTGCGCAATTATTCAGATCCTATTACTCTGAGATATATAGCTCACAATTGACGTGCTCCACTCTAGACCTATCAAATTACCTGGGGGGTATTGAGCTGCCCGCACTTTCCACTGGGGCCTGTGAACAGCTGGAGGCGCCCTTGACGCTCGAGGAGGTGACTGCGGCCATTGGCATGTCCCCTAGTGGCAAGGCTCCGGGGTCTGATGGGATTCCCTCTGAGGTCTACAAGAATCATATTGATTTTTTTGGGCCCAGACTTCATGCCCTATACTTGGATATATTTGCCAGTAACGAGCTCCCCCTCTCTATTCAGAGGCAATCATAATAGTGATTCCAAAACCCGATAAGGACCCTAGGTCTCCAGACTCCTATAGGCCGATCTCCCTGATTCCCAATGACGCTAAGATCCTGGCAAAGATATTGGCAATACGACTTAACACAGTAATCACCTCCCTCGTTCACTCGGACCAGACTGGCTTCATGCCAGGGAAGTCCACATCTATTAACCTGCGTAGACTAAATACCATTTTGCAACTCCCACATGACTCCCCTTCTGACTCGGCTGTGGTCTCGTTAGACGCAGCCAAGGCTTTCGACAGCATTGAATGGGCTTATCTATGGGAGGTGATGGCACGTATGGGCTTCGGGCCCAGCTTTATTAGATGGACTAAATTACTGTACCAACATCCGAGTGCCAGGATCTTGGTGAATGGTTATGTATCCCAGCCCTTTCAACTTTCCCGAGGTACTAGACAGGGCTGCCCCCTATCCCCCACGCTATTCGCCTTGGCCATCGAGCCCCTGGCATGTTTGGTAAGATCGCATCCAGATATTACAGGAATATGTACAGGCTCACGGGAAGATAGAATAGCTCTTTACGCAGACGACATGTTGCTGTTCTTGCAAGACTACACCAAGTCAATGCCCATTTTGCTGCGGGTGATAGAGAGCTTTGGAGCCCATTCAGGCCTTAGAATTAACTGGTCCAAATCATACATTATGCCAGTCATGGGCCCCCCTCCTACTGTTCCCAAAATCTCCCTGCCACTATGTTGGACAACACAATTTAAATACCTTGGAATCCAAATAACTAATGACCCCTCTGATTATATCCCTTTGAATTTGGACCCAACCCTGCAGTGGGTCATCAGCAAATCCAAGACTTGGTGTAGACTTCCACTGACGGTCTCTGGCAGGGTCAATCTCATAAAATTGATTATACTACCTAAACTTTTATACATTATTCTCCAGTCCCCGGTCTATATCTTTCCAATATTTTTTAGGAAATTGAATAGCGTTTTATCCTCACTGATATGGGCCAACAGGAGACCCAGAATACAGTTGAATACCCTCACCAGGCAGCGTTCTGACGGCGGCCTGGCTCTGCCTAATTTTCAGATATATTACTACGCTGCTCAGCTGACTCATATTAGTATATGGGCGCAAGATTCTAATGCTGAATCTTTACACTGTGAATTTATTCGCTGCTACTTCCCCCACCTATCTCCTTTGCAGGTGCTGCTAAGTGGGAACATGGCTCGATTTCTCCCCCCTATTATTTTCCAGGCCTTAAAGATATGGCGGGCCCTGAGAGTTCTATTGGGGTACGACGACCTGGACCCAGATACTCCCCTCTGGTACTCTGACTGGCTTCCTGAACTGCACGCACTTGGGGGACGGGAGGTTTGGGCCCCTAGATCGGTGGTTTCTATATCCCAGCTCTACCTAGATGGTGTATTCAAATCCTTTCAGCAGCTGAAAGATGAGTTTGATTTACCCAACTCCTATTTTTTCAGATATCTTCAGCTCCGTCATGCCCTCCAGTCCCAATTTGCTGAGTCCCCCCCACGAATCCTCCCATTTCCCATAAAGACCTTTGTGGCTACACTGGGTCGGGCTAAAATGGTCTCCCTTGCGTATGGATATCTCCTAACTAAACTCCATGCGGACCCTCTGACACGTCTCCGTGGAAGGTGGGAGGATGATATGGGTCCAATAACTGAGGAGGACTGGACTCTTGCGTTGGAATATCCTGCTACAGTTACCAAGTCTCTCAGATATCAGCAAATTCAACTTTTCATTCTACATAGAACTTATATAACTCCAACTAGGTTGGCTACTTTTGGGGCTGGTGGGACTGACATGTGCCCTAAGTGCGGGGTGGAGGAGGGTACATTCTGGCATCTGGTGTGGGACTGCCCGAAGCTGCGGATGTTCTGGTCGGGAGTTAGGTCAATCCTGGAGAATACGGGAGTGACTGGCGGACTGCTTACCCCGCAATTTTGTATCTTGGGGATGGAGGGCTCTACTTCTCTGCCCGGTTCGGTGGGTCTTTATGCTCGCAATGTATGTGCCTTGGCTAAGGTTTGCATTGCGAGACTCTGGATGGCCCCAGGTGGCCCTTTAATATCTGTGCTTAAGACCCTGGTTAACGATACAATATTCAAAGAAAGATATGTATATATGAAGCAAAACGCTTCAGCCAAATTTGAAAGAGTCTGGTCTCCATGGCTGAACTCTCCCCATTCCCAAATTGTCCCTTAACTAACGAACTACAATGTGAACCGAAGCGATACCACATGACTAATTTAATGCTTAAGATATTTGTTTAAAATGGTTGATATTGGAGCCCTGCGGGTTCGTAAAGCATACATGGGAATATTGTGCAGCTGAATCAGATGATCGATCCTTCATACGCTTCTAGCTAGGCGTTTACTATATTTTTTTTTTTTTTAGGGTATGGTTGTTCTGTTTATTAGTTACTGTTTTTTGGTTAGCTTATGGGCAAAAATTAATAAAAAATTAATAGAGATGTACATAATGGTTGCAGAGCTTGCGGACCATAAAAGACAGGAAAATCAGAAGGTATGATCATCTCCTTATAGACATGGCAATTAATCCGCTGATGTGCATTGTATTATTAATGAAGTTCCGATATGACTGATATATGTGATGTGACGTGCTATGCTACTGGTCTGCAATGTCTGTACCTTTCTCCTCATTTTACTGAATAAAAATACTTTATTAAAAAAAAACCTTGTGGTAAGCGAGTCCAGGTGTACTGAACTCCTCTGTATGTAAATGCGAATAAGTATTGACTGTCAGGGTGCAGAGGTACAGAGAAGAAGGCGGAGCAGAGGTCAATCACAGTGAAAAATTTGGCAGTGGGAGAGATTTGCATAAGGATAACAGCTGGATTTGGCACTACAGGGAATTGACTCTCAACTATTTTGTTGATCCCCCTTAGATCCTGCACTAGTCTGTAACCCATCCCCCCACTCTTTTTAACAGGGAAGATGGGACTATTGGCAGTGCTGGACGTCCTTACCAGAATGCCCTGTTGTAGCAAGCGCTCTATTACAGGGTAAACTCCTAACTCCACCTCTGGCTTCAGAGGGTATTGTGGGATTTTTGGAGCTATCCTACCATCTTTTACTTGTACAACTACTGGGGCTACATTTGCCATTAATCCAGTGTCTTGTCCATCCTTGGTCCAAAGTGACTCCGGTATCTGGGAAGTAATTTCTTCTACCTTGGACGGACACCTATTTACAATAACAGTGTGTGACATTAATCTTGTTAGGGAGTCTAGCATATCCTGCACTTCCTGAGCGTGGTTTTCGGGTATGTCCAAGAACACACCTTCAGGAGTACAATATATGACACATCCCATTTTGCACAGTAAATCTCTCCCAAGGAGATTAGTCGGAGCCGATGCAGCTAGCAAAAAGGAATGCTTGGTATGCAAGGGCCCTATCGTAATCTCTGCTGGTTTGCTTAAAGGATAGTGCTGTACTACTCCTGTTACTCCCATGGCTGGAATTGTTTTACCAGTGGTTCTCATGCCCACGGTTGAATTTATCACTGACTTGGCCGCCCCCGTATCTACAAGGAAATTTAGAGAATTACCAGCTACATCAATTGTGACCTCGGGTTCACTTCCAAGGCTCGCAATTAATTTCACTGGCTGCAGATTACAGGTGTGGCCCCACCCCCTATGCTCTGCAGAGTTACCTAGCTCTCTAATGTATCTCTGGCTTGCAGCTAGATCTTTCCTAGGATCAGGGAATTCAGACATCATTGATCTTAATTCCGTTCGGGAAAAAGGGCAGTGCATGGCGATGTTTCTGACAGGAGTGACTCCTGAAGTGTCAGTTTTCCCATTTGGTACTGCAATTACCCTAACGGGATTAAGTTCAATAACATCATTCTGAGTAGATTCTACAACATGTGGTGTAATGGTTTCTGCATAGTGTACAGTGCCGTACTTACCAGTTGATACGACCTCACCTGTCCCTCCACTAGGGGCCTTTGATACTACTCTTACGGGTTGGGCCGTGCCCACTGTTGTTTCTGCTATGGTGGCTGCTAGAGAGAGTGCCGATATTGTTGTGGGCTCATCCTCTTGGTCACAATCCTGGGGAAAGTTTAAAACAGGGTACAGCTTGCACGGGTTAGTATTAGCATCAACAATCTTAGTTACATTATTCTTAACATCTATACATTTACTAAGTGCATGTTTATCATACACCAGTGTGCCATTCTCTGTAACCACTTTCTCCCCCGTTATGTATGGTGGTGGTGGTGCGGTGGCTATCAGTTTCCTGATAGGGTTAGATCCAGCCGCTTGAGCCAATCCTCTTTGTATTTCACCTTCCTGTTGCCATAATTGTAAATAATCATAATGTCTAATCCGCCTCTTCGCGGACTTAATTAGACATATCCTTCTCAGATTTTGTAACACCTCGGGGCTAAAACTGCCTACCCGTGGAACTTTTCCCCGTCATGCACAGTCATTCTTTCCCATTCATCGCACAAAACCTCTGTGTGTGAACCGTATTTCTCACACATGATATACCTTGCCGACCCTATTGGCCGGCTTACTAAATCAACCTGAACCAAGGTTGATCGCCCCCTACCTGAACAACTGGCCCCCATCTTTGCAGGTGTTGCTTTCACTACCTCTGACCTTCAAATCAGGGTCTTCAGCGAACCCTTACAAAAACCAAGATGTCCGGGGTAGGCCGATGGTGAAAGTTTACCGAGTACCTTCACACACTCGCCCACGTCGACCAATACGCCCACACACTGCCTTAGCGCTGGCGTACTCAACCTAGGGCCCCTGCAACCTGAACCTCTATTTACTGGAACGTGTGGGTGTGATCCGAAGAGCACTTACCCTTCCCAGTAAATATCAGTTGCTGGAGAGTTCCTGAGTGACCAGCAAACCTCCCTTAAAATAAAAAAAATTACACAAATCACGTTAGAATGTACAAATAGCGTTTATGACCCCTCTCATACGCAAACGGTACTGGGTCAAGTTACAAACTAATGCACACAATTACATGCGGTACAATCGTACTGCACATAAGCAACTAATCTTAGGTGCGGAACGACCAACGGAATCGAAAATTACGGCTGCGAATTCCTTCAGCCAGAGCTTGATGGCCTATATGGGTACCGCACCAACCCTCCTGGGGTTGTGCTTCTTGCTTCTATCTATAGCGGACTTCCTAGTCCGCTGTACCTAGACCTCCTGGTCTGTCTCTGGACCTCCTGGTCCGTGACCTCCTGGTCTGCTATACTCTAATGCTCTTATTTCAATATTTACAAGGGATGCCTCCCAAGCCACCACGCGCTGTCACTTTCACGGATGTACCTCTACGAGAACTCGATTTCTAGGTTCCAACCAAAATGAGAAACTTATATATATATGCACACACTCTTTCACCTCATATACTCTTTACTTTCGTATCTGTACAGAAATCCCTTTCATTCAGTATCGCAGTCTAGTCCCAGAGGAGTTGCAACTAGAGAAGGATTTTTTAAATTTTGGACACTGAGATTAACTTGCGCTATTATCGCGTTGCTTCCGTATCGCCTACTAAAACAATACTATCGTGTGATTTGTATTATGTGGGCGTACCCATACGCTCCGTTGCGTAATATACGCTACGTGTGTAAGCCCTTGCGTCGCGTACGCTTGTCCCGCCCTTTGTTAGGGACACGTGTACACAGGCCAGACACGTCCACAGTAACACAAGTAACACGTTTTTATCAATGCAAATGATATTTAACTGTAATCATTTACCGAGCACCACACAGAACTTCCTTGTATCTTAGGCAAAGCCGTGTGCGTGTTTTACAAATTACTTCCTTACGTATTATTTTTTACTTTTAACTACCAATAGCAACAAATCTTTCTCAGCACGTTATCAATGATAAATGGCAAACAGGAAGGCGAGATGTGAAATTACACAAATGAAAAATGCAGGTGTGTGCGTGTGTTGCGTACGCAATGTGTATCAAACAGAAATAAACAGTTTTAAAAGACAATAGCGTACTGTTCTTACCTTCCAGTTCCGGATTCCACCAGCACTCCTACAACGTAGCGATGCAGACGCTTATCTAGTCAGCACTACCGTATCCCCCACCACCAACACGGATACGAAGGGATACTACCTTCCCGCCCTTTGCTGACAGATAAAGTCTGCTTGTGTTCGCTAGAGCGGATATGTGGAGGACGGACGAGCCGCCAATTGATAAAGCTAATTATTTATCTTATAACATTCACTGTATATTGGTAAGAGACTCAGTACGCAATGGGCGTACGGGGTACCGTAATGGTACGCACTTAGCGTAGCAGACGCTAGGCCGTGGTCGAGACGCACGAGCGGCTCGTTCGCTCACGGCTTACGCTGGGTATCGAGCACGCTATAGGCGGCCCGAGCACCGTAATGCTACACTACTAGCGTAGCGGACGCTGTGTCCACGAGAGGAACACGAGCGGCGCAGACGCTCACAGGATGACACACAGTAAACCTTGTATGCAACACACTGAAAGGCTAAGCCTATACTGTAAACCTTGGTCTAGTAATGTTAACACAATGTAACGCTGATTAACTTCTATTATATAAAAGCTGATTGAGCGATTGAGACGCTCAGAAACCCTCTATACTAGCTAGAGAAACACAGACACCTTGCTGAGGTTCCAACACCTTTACTAACGAGGTTTAACTATGTAAAAAGGGGAAAACAGTTAACAGCTTATACACTCCAGCACTAACATAAAACACCTAAACAGAATAACGGGACATAAATATACAATAGCGTCTTAATCCTAAACAATAACAGTGAGATAGAGAGAGAGTATGGCAAATACAGACAGAGAATAAGTTGGTCACAGAGAACTTACACACGTGGGGAATGATCGCTAGCGCAGTCCTGGAACCAGCTCTCTAGTTAGTCAATGATAAAAACCTTTGTGGAGAGAAGACTGAGCTGGCCCAGGCTGGCTGTTCTTATATACACAACATACAGTACACTACAAAGGGCCCTACAATCTCATTGTTCATTGGACACAGGAATCTGTCTTCACATTATAACGAAAGGTCATAGGTTGATTCGAACAGGTGGGCTGTGACTATTTCAAACTGCTCAGGTGGGAGGGAATCACAGGTTTCCCGCCGCATGGATAATGAACTGCAAATACAGTAAATGTCCATAAACTTCTTATAAACATAACTATACGCAGGAGCGATTAATCTCTTTCAAACCAACACCGGAATGTTACTAATAATATACTCTTCCGTTGCATACTAAACACCACTGCTCAAAACCTGTCTGACCCTTCGTATCATGTAAAGAGGGATCTCTCTGTCCATGAACCAGTTACACTAATCATACTTACAGATATTATTAAGGGGACCATAACCTATAAAATACACTATTTAGATTAACTATGTAACGATCGAGTCGCCCGCCAGACGCGCACAAACTCTACCGTAAATGCGCATACCACGCGCCTGAGCGCACGACCGTGGAGGCGCCGTCACGCAACTGCGGATATGCGCACGCACGGGAGAGAATGTGCACGTGCAGCGGGCAAGCGCATGGGGTTAGGCATCATAGGTCGCTATATTTTTCGACTTTGACAGCGCACTATTATCGTATATAGTAATAAGATGCACCTTGCGTCCGCAGTATATATTAACGCTGGTATTTAAATGGTTATTTGAAAAAAATGGAAATTCACACACAATAAGGATGGTAGGGGGGTCCTATGAAAGAGGGGGGTACTCAATTCCTGAGCCCCCCCTTAATCTAGCTCTGTCTGTCACCCTCTCCCAGTCACCCACAATCTCCATCTCCCACGATCTCCCAGACACCCACTATCTGTCACCCCTGCCTTCCCAGTCACCCACTATCTCTGTCGCCCTCCCTGTTACCCACTGTCTCACTATCACGGACTATCTCTTTGTCACCTTCTGCCACTCCATCCACCACGGCCTCTCCCGTTGACACTCACTGCTTCTCCCCAGTCACGCACTGCATCTCCAGTTGGGTGGAGGAGGGGGGCCCACCATTTGCAAGTTCCGCCACTGGGCTGCAAGCCACTCACTTTGCCAGGGTTGCGTCTATGTTGCCTTCGTGCAAAGGACCTGGACGTGACAAAACGAGTGGGCAGGAGACAACTTCCGCCCTTACAGCTCCTAAATGTTTCCTTCGTTCTCCGTTCGTTTAGGGTATTTTTTTTTCTATGCAGCATTGGACCCCTCGTGGACGAGCGAATCGGGCTCTGTGTCTCGCTCCGCTTCGCTCGCCACACTTTTCTATTCCAAATAAATTGTGACATGGACCCAGGGGGTTATGGGAAAGGTCCTTAGCGCGAAGAGAATCTAGACGCAACCACTTTGCCAGGGGCTCTAAGACTTCACGTGTGCATAAACTTGAGCTGTAATCCCGACAAGTTTCGTTCCTAATAACAATGCTCTATTTAAAACCATCTGGCAAAACCGGAACCTATTACAATTCCTCTTGTTTTACTACTATTTGTTCCTAACTGCGGAGTAACTGTAGGCCCTATAAATAAATTTTTTATAGATAATGACCCTGCTTGAAAAATAATACAAATTCTTATAGTGCATGTTTGGAGAACCGTAAACGTTAATATAGAAAAGAAAAAAAAAACCCGATACAACAGTGTATCGCTAGTGACGATTGAACATCGACATCTGTACACTCCAGCTTTCGGTAGAGACCAGCATCAACCCCGTTGCGCAGCAACACGTCGCTCTCTTACTGCGTTTGCAGGTCTTACACGCATGTTGGTGACATCATTGTGAAAGGAGTGTATTATTTGGTTGTATTGTTTAGAAAATGGCTGCGTCCTTGTCCCAGACGTTGGAGGGTCTATTAAATCCACAGCCCCGGTTCTGGGATCCCGAGGATGACCATGATGAAGGTACAGGCTGGCCGGTGAATTATGTACAGTGCGGTGCATTGTATTTTGAGGCAGATCCATTGGTTCGCTTGTCCTGGTCTCACCACGTGTGCTTATGTTCCTGTGTCCCCTTCATGTAGCTGCCATGTGTGCTCTTTGGTGTTTCAGCACTGCTGCTGTTATGGGATATTAAGGCGTTTTACATTATATTTTCTGCAATAGTTCTGGTTTGAAGGATTAGAGTCTTTACCCAGTGTTGGGTAACATTTCGTATCATTAGAGTCCTTTGCTGCTATAATTGATTTTTCAGTGTTCGTGTGACTTTTATTCTTGCCAAATATTAGGTACTACTCCATGTTCTTATCCAAGCTGTTACATTCTTGACATATTCCCCACATCCTAGACTCGTATGTACTTCCATTTTAGCTGTGTACAGTATATAAAATGTTTTTGTTGATGTGTTTCGCACTTTGTGAGGTTTGTAGCTGTACCCCATATGCAGCGTTTTAAATAATACTGTATTGGAATGGCTCCCATAGTACATTCTTGTCATACTTCTATAAAACTGCATTTTTTTTTTAATACAAACATGGGGCACGATTTAATTCAGTGACAGTTGAATAGCTCCCGACACTATTCAATACACCGCAGTGGTAAGTTGGGGAATGCCCATTCTCCTGGACTAAACAGGGTGTTTTGTTGGGTGAACGGGCATTCTCGGACTTAAGTGCCCGGTGCAGCGCTGTTTTTGCTGCACTAAGGACAGAAATCAACATTTCATTGGCATTTCTCTAACGTCCTAGTGGATGCTGGGGACTCCGTAAGGACCATGGGGAATAGACGGGCTCCGCAGGAGATAGGGCACTTTAAGAAAGATTTAGTACTACTGGTGTGCACTGGCTCCTCCCTCTATGCCCCTCCTCCAGACCTCAGTTAGAATCTGTGCCCGGACAGAGCTGGGTGCATTTTAGTGAGCTCTCCTGAGCTTGCTAATAAGAAAGTATTTTAGTTAGGTTTTTTATTTTCAGAGAGCTCCTGCTGGCAACAGACTCTCTGCTACGTGGGACTGAGGGGAGAGAAGCAAACCTACTAACTGCGGCTAGGTTGCGCTTCTTAGGCTACTGAACACCATTAGCTCCAGAGGGATCGAACACAGGAACCTAACCTTGGTCGTCCGTTCCCGGAGCCGCGCCGCCGTCCCCCTCGCAGAGCCAGAAGACAGAAGCCGACGGGTTGAAGCAAGAAGACGTCAAAATCGGCGGCAGAAGACTCCTGTCTTCACATGAGGTAGCGCACAGCACTGCAGCTGTGCGCCATTGCTCCCACACTAACCCACACACTCCGGTCATTGTAGGGTGCAGGGCGCAGGGGGGGGCGCCCTGGGCAGCAATTGAGTACCTCCTGGCAAAAAGCAGCATATATACAGCTGGGCACCGTAATATGCATGAGCCCCCACCATTATTTTTACACAAAATCGCGGGACAGAAGCCTGCCGCTGAGGGGGCGGGGCCTTCTTCCTCAGCACTCACCAGCGCCATTTTCTCTCCACAGCTCCGCTGAGAGGAAGCTCCCCAGGCTCTCCCCTGCAGAAGCACGATAGAGAGGGTGAAAAAGAGAGGGGGTGCACATAAATTTGGCGTAAAAACAATATATACAGCAGCTACTGGGTTAACACTAAGTTACTGTGTGATTCCTGGGTCATATAGCGCTGGGGTGTGTGCTGGCATACTCTCTCTCTGTCTCTCCAAAGGGCCTTGTGGGGGAACTGTCTTCAAATAGAGCATCCCCTGTGTGTGTGGTGTGTCGGTACGTGTGTGTCGACATGTCTGAGGTAAAAGGCTCCCCTAAGGAGGAGATAGAGCAAATATGTGTGTGAGAGGGTGTCTCCGTCGACAACGCCGACACCTGTTTGGATATGTGTAAGTGCTAAGGTGAATTTATTGCACAAAAGATTAGAGAACAGACAGGAAATCTACCCATGTCTGTCCCTATGTCACAGAGACCTTCAGAGTCTCACAATGCTCACTATCCAAAATAATAAACACTGATTTCTCTGACGTCCTAGTGGATGCTGGGAACTCCGTAAGGACCATGGGGATTAGCGGCTCCGCAGGAGACTGGGCACAAAAAAGAAAGCTTTAGGACTACCTGGTGTGCACTGGCTCCTCCCCCCATGACCCTCCTCCAAGCCTCAGTTAGATTTTTGTGCCCGACCGAGCTGGGTGCAATCTAGGGGGCTCTCCTGAGCTTCTTAGAAAAAGTTAGTTTTAGGTTTTTTATTTTCAGCGAGACCTGCTGGCAACAGGCTCACTGCATCGAGGGACTAAGGGGAGAAGAAGCGAACCTGCCTGCTTGCAGCCAGCTTGGGCTTCTTAGGCTACTGGACACCATTAGCTCCAGAGGGACCGAACACAGGCCCAGCCTCGGAGTCCGGTCCCAGAGCCGCGCCGCCGGCCCCCTTACAGAGCCAGAAGGCAGAAGAGGTCCGGAAAATCGGCGGCAGAAGACATCAGTCTTCACCAAGGTAGCGCACAGCACTGCAGCTGTGCGCCATTGCTCCTCATGCACACCACACACTCCGGTCACTGATGGGTGCAGGGCGCTGGGGGGGGGCGCCCTGAGCAGCAATATAAACACCTTGGCTGGCAAAAATACATCACATATAACCCCCAGGGCTATATGGATGTATATTAACCCCTGCCAGATTCCAGAAAAAAGCGGGAGAAAAGTCCGCCGAGAAGGGGGCGGAGCCTATCTCCTCAGCACACTGGCGCCATTTTCCCTCACAGCTCCGTTGGAGGGAAGCTCCCTGGCTCTCCCCTGCAGTTAATACACTACAGAAAGGGTTAAAAAGAGAGGGGGGGCACAATTTAGGTGCAGTATACAAATATATGCAGCTATAAGGGAAAACACTTTTTTATAGGTGCTATCCCTGTGATATATATAGCGCCCTGGTGTGTGCTGGCATACTCTCCCTCTGTCTCCCCAAAGGGCTTTGTGGGGTCCTGTCCTCTATCAGAGCATTCCTTGTGTGTGTGCTGTGTGTCGGTACGGCTGTGTCGACAGGTATGTGGAGGATAATGAGGTGGAGGCGGAGCGAATGCCTGTAAATATGTTGTCACCCCCTGCGGGGTCGACACCGGGGTGGTTGAACTTATGGAAGGATTATGTGAATATCAACTCCTTACATAAAAGGTCGACGACACGGAACAGCCGGCTACTCAGCTTGTGCCTGTTCCAGCGTCTCAAATGTCATGGGGGGCTTTAAAATCGCCCGCTACCTCAAATAACAGACACAGATGTCGACACGGATACTGACTCCAGTGTCGACATCGATGAGACTGGTGTACCCTCCAAATAGGTCCACCCGTTACAGGATTGAGGCAATGAAAAATGTATTACACATTTATGATTATACCCCAGGTACCACATAAAAGGGTATTGTGTTTGGTGAGAGAAAACTATTAGTAGTTTTTCCTGCATCTGAGAAATTAAATGAGGTGTGTGAGGAAGAGTGGTCTTCCCCCGGTAAGACATTGATAATTTCTACAACGGTTATTGGCAGCGTACCCTTTCCCGCCAGAGGATAGGTCACGCGGGGAAACACCCCATAGGGTAGATACAGCGCTTACACGCTTATCAGAAAAGGTGGCACTACCGTCTCCGGATACGGCCGCCCTGAAGGGACCTGCTGATAGAAAGCAGGAGGTTACCCTATAAGATATAGTCACACACTAGGGCATTATATTGCGACCAGCCGTTGCTTCGGCATGGATGTGCAGTGCTCCCGCTGCGTGGTCAGATTCCCTGTCGGAAAATAACTATGGATAGGGACAATATTTTGCTGAAAATAGAGCATATAAAAGACGTGGTCTTATACATGCGTGATGCTCAGAGGGATATTTGCCGGCTGGCATCAAAAATAAGCGCTAGGTCCATTGCCGCCAGACGGGGGTTATGGACTTGACAATGGTCAGGCGATGCCGACTCGAATCGGCACATGGAAGTTGCCCTATAAGGGGGTAAAACTGTTTGGGGATAGTTTTTCAGACCTCGTTTCCACAGCTACTGCTGGGAAATCGATTTTTTTGCCACAGGCTACCCCACAACAAAGGAAAGCACCGTATCATCAAGTACAGTCCTTTCGGCCCCAGAAAAGCAAGAGGGCTAGAGGCTCATCCTTTCTGCCGAGAGGCAAAGGTAGAGGAAAAAAGCTGCAACACACAGCTAGTTCCCAAGAGCAGAAGTCCTCCCTGCGTCCGGTAGGTCCACAGCATGGTGCTGGGGCTGCTCAGGCGGACCCGGGTACGGTGGGGGCCCGTCTCAGATATTTCAGCGGACAGTGGGCTCTCTCACATGGATCCCTGGGTCCTTCAAGCAGGATCTCAGGGGTACAGGCTGGAGTTCAAGACGTTCTTCCCCCCGCCGTTTCCTAAAATCTGCCTTACCGGCACCTCCCTCTGCCAGGGAGACGGTGTTGGTGGATATTCAACACTATAATCACAACAAGTGATTGTCAAGGTACCCCTCCTTCAGCAAGGAAGGGGTTACTATTCCACAGTGGTTGTGGTACCGAAACGGTTCGGTGACACCCATCTTGAAATTAAATTACTTAAACTTTTATATCGGAAGATTCAAGTTCAAGATGAAATCGCTCAGGGCGGTTATTACGAGCCTGGACGAGGGGGATTACAGGGTCTCCCTGGACATCAAGGATGCGTACCTGCATGTCCCCATTTACCCCCCTCACCAGGAGTACCTCAGATATGTGGTACAGGACTGTCACTATCAGTTCCAGACGCGGCCGTTGGAGTTGTCCACGGCACCGAAGGTCTTTACCTAGGTAATGGCCGAAGTGACGATACTCCTTCGCAAGAAGAAAGTTTTTATTTTCCCGTACTTGGACGATCTCCTGATAAAGGCGAGGTCCAAAGAACAGTTGGTAGTGGGGGTAGCAGAAGTGCTACAACAGCACGACTGGATTCTCAATATTCCAAAGTCACAGCTGGTCCCGACGACACGTCTTCTGTTCCTGGGAATGTTTCTGAACGCAGACCAGAAAAGAGTGTTTCTTCCAGTGGAAAAAGCCGAGGAGTTGTCATCTCTAGTCAGAGACATCCTAAAACCAGGACAGGTGTCGGTACATCAATGCACACGAGTCCTGGGAAAAATGGTAGCTTCGTACGAAGCATAATTCCATTCGGAAGACTCCACGCAAGGACGTTCCAGTGGGACCTGTGGGACTAATGGTCCGGGTCCCATCTAGAGATACAACAGCGGATAACCCTGTCAGCAAGAAACAGGGTGTAGCTGCTGTGGTGGCTGCAGAGGGCTCATCTACTAGAGGGCCGCAGATTCGGAATACAGGACTGGGTCCTGGTGACCACGGATGCCAGCCTTCGGGGCTGGGGTGCAGTCACACAGGGAAGAAATTTCCAAGGAGATTTCGCTTCACATAAATATTCTGCAGCTAAGGGCCATTTACAATACCCTAAGCCAAGCAAGGCCCCTGCTTCAGAACCAGCCGGTACTGATCCAATCAGACGACATCACGGCGGTCGCCCATGTAAACAGACAGGGCGGCACAAGAAGCAGGATGGCGATGGCAGAAGCCACAAGGATTCTCCGATGGGCGACCTACACCCAGGAGAATGGGGACTTCATCCAGAAGTTTTCCAAATGCGGGTAAACCGTTGGGAATGACCACGGGTGGACATGATGGCGTCCCGCCTCAACAAGAAGTTGAAAAGATATGGCGCCAGGTCAAGGGACCCTCAGGCGATCGCTGGGGACGCTCTAGTGACACCATGGGTGTACCAGTCGGTTTATGTGTCTCCTCCTCTACCTCTCATACCCAAGGTACTGAGAATAATAAGAAGGCGAGGAGTGAAAACCATACTCGGGGTTCCGGATTGGCCATGAAGAGATTGGTACCCGGAACTTCAAGAGATGCTGGCAGAGGACCCTTGGCCTCTGCCGCTCAGACAAGACCTGCTGCAGCAGGGACCCTGTCTGTTCCAAGACTTACCGCGGCTGCGTTTGACGGCATGGCGGTAGAACACCGGATCCTAAAGGAAAAGGGTATTCCGAAGGAAGTCATCCCTACCCTGATCATAGCCAGGAAGGATGTCACCGCAAGACATTATCGCCGCGTTTGGCGAAGATTTGTTGCTTGGTGGGAGGCCATGAGGGCCCCGACGGAGGAATTTCAACTATGTCGATTCCTGCACTTCCTGCAAGCAGGGGTGACGTTTGGGCCTCAAATTGGGGTCCATCAAGGTCCAGATTTCGGCTCTGTCGAATTTCTTCCAGAAAGAACTGGCTTCACTGCCTGAAGTTCAGACTTTGGTTAAAGGAGTACTACATATTCAGCCTCCTTTTTGTGCCTCCTGTGGCACTTTTTGGATCTCAACGTGGTGTTGGATTTCCTAAAGTCGCATGGGTAGAGCCACTTAAAACCATGGAGCTAAAGTATCTCCCGTGGAAAGTGGTCATGCTGTTGGCCTTGGCCTTGGCCAGGCGTGTGTCAGAATTGGCGGCTTTGTCGTGTAAAAGGCCTTATCTGATTTTCTATATGGATAGGGCAGAGTTGAGGACTCGTCCTCAGTTTCTCCCGAAGGTGGTCTCAGGTTTTCACTTGAACCAACCTATTGTGGTGCCTGCGGCTACTGGGGACTTGGAGGATTCCAAGTTGCTGGACGTAGTCAGGGCCCTGAAAATTTTATTTTTCCAGGACGGCTGGAGTCAGGAAAACTGACTCGCTGTTTATCCTGATGGCACCCAACAAGCTGGGTGCTCCTGCTTCTAAGCAGTCTATTGCGCGCTGGATTTGTAGCACTATTCAGCTGGCGCATTCTGCGGTAGGATTACCGCAGCCTAAATCAATAAAAGCCCATTCCACAAGGACGGTGGGCTCATCTTGGGCGGCTGCCCGAGGGGTCTCGGCTTTACAACTTTGCCGAGCAGCTACTTGGTCAGGGGCAAACACGTTTGCAAAATTCTATGAATTTGATACCCTGGCTGAGGAGGACCTGGAGTTCTCTCATTCGGTGCTGCAGAGTCATCCGCACTCTGCCGCCCGTTTGGGAGCTTTGGTATAATCCCCATGGTCCTTACGGAGTTCCCAGCATCCACTAGGACGTCAGAGAAAATAAGAATTTACTTACCGATAATTCTATTTCTCGTAGTCCGTAGTGGATGCTGGGCGCCCATCCCAAGTGCGGATTGTCTGCAATACTTGTACATAGTTATTGTTAACTAATCGGGTTCTTGTTGTGAGCCATCTATTCAGAGGCTCCTCTGTTATCATGCTGTTAACTGGGTTTCATATCACAAGTTGTACGGTGTGATTGGTGTGGCTGGTATGAGTCTTACCCGGGATTCAAAATCCTTCCTTATTGTGTACGCTCGTCCGGGCACAGTATCCTAACTGAGGCTTGGAGGAGGGTCATGGGGGGAGGAGCCAGTGCACACCAGGTAGTCCTAAAGCTTTCTTTTTTGTGCCCAGTCTCCTGCGGAGCCGCTAATCCCCATGGTCCTTACGGAGTTCCCAGCATCCACTACGGACTACGAGAAATAGAATTATCGGTAAGTAAATTCTTATTATCGACACGGAGTTTGACTCCAGTGTCGACTACGATAATGCAAAGTTACAGCCAAAATGGCAGAAAGGTATTCAATATATGATTATTGTAATAAAAGATGATTTGCATATCACTGATGACTCATTTGTCCCTGACACAAGGGTACACATGTTAAGGGGAAGAAAGCTGAGGTAAATTTCCCTCCTCTCATGAGGAAAAAGAGCGGGAATCTCCAGACAAGAGACTGCAGCTTCCCACAAAAAATTCTCAGGCAGTATCCTTTCCCCACTAGGGCCAGGATGTGATGGGAATCTTCCCCTAGGGTGTCACGTTTGCCCAGAAGGTAGCACTAGCTATTCTCAGGGATCCTGCAGATAGCGTGCACATTCTAGTACACTACTCAGACCGGCGATTGTGTCAGCATGGGTTTATAGCGCTGTGGCAGCGTGGACAGGTACCTTATCAGCAGAGATTGAGACCCTAGTATGCATATAGATATAGATATATATATATATATATATATATATATATATATATATATATATATATATATATATATATATATATATATATATATTCTCTAACGTCCTAGTGGATGCTGGGACTCCGTCAGGACCATGGGGAATAGCGGGCTCCGCAGGAGACAGGGCACATCTAAAAAAGCTTTTAGGTCACATGGTGCGTACTGGCTCCTCCCCCTATGACCCTCCTCCAAGCCTCAGTTAGGTTTTTGTGCCCGTCCGAGAGGGTGCAATCTAGGTGGCTCTCCTAAAGAGCTGTTTAGAAAAGTTTTTTTTTAGGTTTCAATCTCAGTGATTCCTGCTGGCAACAGGATCACTGCATCGAGGGACTTAGGGGAGAGATTTCCAACTCACCTGCGTGCAGGATGGATTGGAGTCTTAGGCTACTGGACACTTAGCTCCAGAGGGAGTCGGAACACAGGTCAGCCTGGGGTTCGTCCCGGAGCCGCGCCGCCGATCCCCCTTACAGACGCTGAAGAGACGGCAGAACGGAGGTCCGGAAAGCAGGCGGCAGAAGACTCCTCAGTCTTCTTGAAGGTAGCGCACAGCACGGCAGCTGTGCGCCATTGTTGTCACACGGCTCACTGACTCAGTCACGGAGGGTGCAGGGCGCTGCTGGGGGCGCCCTGGGCAGCAATATAATTACCTTTAGTGGCAAAATAAATACATCACATATAGCCATTAAGGCTATATGTATGTATTTTAACCCAGGCCAGTTTCTTAAAAACCGGGGAAAAGCCCGCCGAAAAAGGGGCGGAGCTTATTCTCCTCAGCACTCAGCGCCATTTTCCTGCTCAGCTCCGCTGGTGAGGAAGGCTCCCAGGTCTCTCCCCTGCACTGCACTACAGAAACAGGGTAACAAAGAGAAGGGGGGCATAAATTGGCGATATTTATATATTAAGAGCGCATATATAGTAAACAACACCTTCTAGGGTTGTTTATATACATTTATAGCGCTTTTGGTGTGTGCTGGCAAACTCTCCCTCTGTCTCCCCAAAGGGCTAGGGGGTCCTGTCTTCGATTAGAGCATTCCCTGTGTGGCTGCTGTGTGTCGGTACGTGTGTGTCGACATGTATGAGGACGATGTTGGTGTGGAGGCAGAGCAATTGCCGATGATGGTAATGTCACCCCCTAGGGAGTCGACACCGGAATGGATGGCTTTAGTTATGGAATTACGTGATAATGTCAGCACATTACAAAAGTCAGTTGACGAAATAAGACGCCCGGCAAACCAGTTAGTACCGGTTCAGGCGTCTCAGACACCGTCAGGGGCTGTAAAACGTCCTTTACCTCAGTCAGTCGACACGGGTACCGACACAGATGAATCTAGTGTCGACGGTGAAGAAACAAACGTATTTTCCAATAGGGCCACACGTTATATGATCACGGCAATGAAGGAGGCTTTGCAGATCTCTGATACTGCTGGTACCTCAAAAAGGGGTATTATGTGGGGGGTGAAAAAACTACCTGTATTTTTTCCAGAATCAGAGGAATTGAATGACGTGTGTGATGAAGCGTGGGTTAACCCCGATAGAAAACTGCTAATTTCCAAGAAGTTATTGGCATTATACCCTTTCCCACCAGAGGTTAGGGCGCGCTGGGAAACACCCCCTAGGGTGGATAAGGCGCTCACACGTTTATCAAAGCAAGTGGCGTTGCCGTCTCCTGATACGGCCGCCCTCAAGGATCCAGCAGATAGGAGGCTGGAAACTACACTGAAGAGTATATACACACATACTGGTGTTATACTGCGACCGGCAATAGCCTCAGCCTGGATGTGCAGTGCTGGGGTAGTGTGGTTGGATTCTCTGACTGAAAATATTGTTACCCTGGATAGGGACAGTATTTTATTGACTCTAGAGCAATTAAAGGATGCTTTCCTTTATATGCGAGATGCTCAGAGGGATGTTTGTACTCTAGCATCAAGAGTAAGCGCGATGTCCATATCTGCCAGAAGAAGTTTATGGACGCGACAGTGGTCAGGTGATGCGGATTCCAAGAGGCATATGGAAGTATTGCCATATAAAGGAGAGGAATTGTTTGGGGTCGGTCTTTCGGACCTGGTGGCCACGGCAACTGCCGGCAAATCCACTTTTTTACCTCAGACCCCCTCCCAACAGAAAAAGACACCGTCTTTTCAGCCGCAGTCCTTTCGCTCCTATAAAAAGCGACCAAAAGGACAGTCTTATCTGCCGCGAGGCAGAGGAAAGGGTAAGAAAGGGCAGCAAGCAGCCCCTGCCCAGGAACAGAAGCCCGCCCCGGCTTCTACAAAGCCATCAGCATGACGCTGGGGCTTTACAAGCGGACTCAGGAACGGTGGGGGGTCGACTCAAGATTTTCAGCAATCAATGGGTTCACTCACAAGTGGACCAGTGGGTCCTGCAGATAGTATCTCAGGGTTACATGCTGGAGTTCGAAAGGTCTCCCCCTCGCCGGTTCCTAAAGTCTGCTTTACCAACGTCTCCCTCAGAAAGGACGTCGGTTTTGGAAGCCATTCACAAGCTGTATTCTCAGCAGGTGATAGTCAAGGTACCCCTCCTACAACAGGGAAAGGGGTATTATTCCACACTATTTGTGGTACCGAAACCGGACGGTTCGGTAAGGCCTATTCTAAATCTGAAATCCTTGAACCTGTACATAAAGAAATTCAAGTTCAAGATGGAGTCACTCAGAGCAGTGATAGCGAATCTGGAAGAAGGAGACTTCATGGTGTCCTTGGACATAAAAGATGCTTATCTACATGTCCCGATTTACCCCTCACACCAAGGGTATCTCAGGTTCGTGATACAAGACTGTCATTATCAGTTTCAAACGCTGCCGTTTGGGTTGTCCACGGCCCCTCGGGTCTTTACCAAGGTAATGACCGAAATGATGGTTCTTCTACGAAGAAAAGGCGTATTAATTATCCCTTACTTGGACGATCTCCTGATAAGGGCAAAGTCCAGAGAACAGCTGGAAGTTGGTGTAGCGCTAACACAAGTAGTGCTTCAGCAACACGGGTGGATTCTAAATCTTCCAAAATCTCAATTGGCCCCGACAACACATCTGCTGTTCCTGGGCATGATTCTGGACACGGTTCAGAAAAAGGTATTTCTCCCGGAAGAGAAAGCAAGGGAGTTATCCGAACTTGTCAAGAACCTCCTAAAACCAGGAACTGTGTCAGTACATCAATGCACAAGAGTCCTGGGAAAGATGGTGGCTTCGTACGAAGCGATTCCATTCGGCAGATTCCATGCACGAACATTTCAGTGGGATCTGCTGGACAAATGGTCCGGATCGCATCTGCACATGCATCAGCGGATAACACTGTCACCGAGAACAAGGTTGTCTCTCCTGTGGTGGTTGCAGACTGCCCATCTGTTAGTGGGCCGCAGATTCGGCATACAGGACTGGGTCCTGGTGACTACGGATGCCAGCCTACGAGGTTGGGGAGCAGTCACAAAGGGAAGAAACTTCCAGGGCGTGTGGTCAAACCTGGAGACGTCTCTTCACATAAATATACTGGAGCTAAGAGCGATCTACAATGCTCTAAGCCTGGCAAAATCGCTGCTTCAGGGTCAGCCGGTGTTGATCCAGTCCGACAACATCACGGCAGTCGCCCACGTAAACCGACAAGGCGGCACGAGAAGCAGGAGTGCAATGGCAGAAGCTGCAAGGATTCTGCGCTGGGCGGAGAATCATGTCGTAGCACTGTCAGCAGTGTTCATCCCGGGAGTGGACAACTGGGAAGCAGATTTCCTCAGCAGACACGACCTTCACCCGGGAGAGTGGGGACTTCATCCAGAAGTTTTCCACATGATTGTGAACCGTTGGGAAAAACCAAAGGTGGACATGATGGCGTCTCGCCTCAACAAAAAATTGGACAGGTATTGCGCCAGGTCAAGAGACCCTCAGGCAATAGCTGTGGACGCTCTGGTAACACCGTGGGTGTACCAGTCAGTGTATGTGTTCCCTCCTCTGCCTCTCATACCAAAGGTACTGAGAATTATACGGAAAAGAGGAGTAAGAACAATACTGGTAGCTCCGGACTGGCCAAGAAGAACTTGGTATCCGGAACTTCAAGAGATGCTCACGGAGGATCCGTGGCCTCTACCTCTAAGAAGGGATCTGCTTCAGCAGGGACCTTGTATGTTCCAAGACTTACCGCGGCTGCGTTTGACGGCATGGCGGTTGAACGCCGGATTCTAAAAGAGAAGGGCATTCCTGAGGAAGTTATTCCTACTTTAATTAAAGCCAGGAAAGAAGTGACCGCACAACATTATCACCGCATTTGGAGAAAATATGTTGCGTGGTGTGAGGCCAAGAAGGCTCCAACGGAAGAATTTCAATTGGGTCGATTCTTACATTTCCTGCAAGCAGGATTGTCTATGGGCCTCAAATTGGGGTCCATTAAAGTTCAAATTTCGGCCTTATCAATTTTCTTCCAGAAGGAATTGGCGTCAGTGCCTGAAGTACAAACTTTTGTCAAAGGTGTACTACATATACAACCCCCAATAGTGCCTCCAGTGGCACCGTGGGATTTGAACGTGGTTCTAAATTTTCTCAAATCTCATTGGTTTGAGCCTTTAAAATCGGTAGATTTAAAATACCTTACATGGAAGGTAACCATGCTGTTGGCCCTGGCTTCAGCCAGGAGAGTTTCGGAGTTGGCAGCTTTGTCATACAAAAGCCCATATCTGATATTCCATTCGGACAGGGCAGAATTGAGGACACGTCCTCAATTTCTCCCTAAGGTGGTTTCGGCATTTCACTTGAACCAGCCTATTGTGGTGCCTGCGGCTACTAGCGACTTGGAGGACTCCAAGTTACTGGACGTTGTCAGAGCATTAAAAATATATATTTCAAGGACAGCTGGAGTCAGAAAATCTGACTCGTTGTTTACATTGTATGCACCCAACAAGTTGGGTGCTCCTGCGTCTAAACAGACGATTGCACGTTGGATATGTAGTACAATCCAACTTGCACATTCTGTGGCGGGCCTGCCACAGCCTAAATCTGTAAAGGCCCATTCCACAAGGAAAGTGGGCTCATCCTGGGCGGCTGCCCGAGGAGTCTCGGCATTACAACTTTGCCGAGCAGCTACGTGGTCAGGGGAGAACACGTTTGTAAAATTTTACAAATTTGATACTCTGGCTAAAGAGGACCTGGAGTTCTCTCATTCGGTGCTGCAGAGTCATCCGCACTCTCCCGCCCGTTTGGGAGCTTTGGTATAATCCCCATGGTCCTGACGGAGTCCCAGCATCCACTAGGACGTTAGAGAAAATAAGAATTTACTTACCGATAATTCTATTTCTCATAGTCCGTAGTGGATGCTGGGCGCCCATCCCAAGTGCGGATTGTCTGCAATGCTTGTACATAGTTATTGTTACAAAAATCGGGTTATTACTGTTGTTGTGAGCCATCTGTTCAGAGGCTACTTCGTTTGTGTTATCATACTGTTAACTGGGTTCAGATCACAAGTTGTACGGTGTGATTGGTGTGGCTGGTATGAGTCTTACCCGGGATTCAAGATCCTTCCTTATTGTGTACGCTCGTCCGGGCACAGTACCTAACTGAGGCTTGGAGGAGGGTCATAGGGGGAGGAGCCAGTACGCACCATGTGACCTAAAAGCTTTTTTAGATGTGCCCTGTCTCCTGCGGAGCCCGCTATTCCCCATGGTCCTGACGGAGTCCCAGCATCCACTACGGACTATGAGAAATAGAATTATCGGTAAGTAAATTCTTATTATATATATATATATATATATATATATATATATATATATATATATATATATTAAAGATGCTGTCTTAAGAGATAGGTATATATATAAAACATGCCCAAAGAGACCTGAGTATACTGGGTCCTAGAGCCAAAGCTATGTCGATTTCTGCTTGACGTGTCCTGTAGAATATGCAATGGACAGATGATGCCGACTTAAGAGGCATATGGAAGGCTGAGGATTGTGTGGAGAAGGGTTCTCGGACCTGGTCTCCACAGCTATAGCTGGTAATTCTGATATTTTGCCTTATATTCCTGCACAGCCTAGGAAAGCACGACATTATCAAATGCAGCCTTTCGAATAAAGAAACAAGAAAGTCCGAGGTGCGTCCTTTCTTGCCAGAGGCGGGGCCAGAGGAAAGAAGCTGCACAACACGGCTAGTTCCCAGGAACAGAAATCCTCCCCGGCCTCTACAAAAATCCACCGCATGTCGCTGGGGCTCCACAGGCGGAGCTAGGCCCGGTGGGGGCACGCCTTCGTAAATTCAGCCACAAGTGGGTTCACTCCCTGTTAGATCCCTGGGCAATAGATATTGTGTCTCAGGGATACAAGCTGGACTTTGAGAAGATGCCCCCTCACCGACGGCCCTGCCGGCTTCCCCCCACGAGAGGGAAACAGTGTTAACTGCAATTCACAAATTGTATCTTCAACAGGTGGTGGTCAAGGTTCCCCTCCTTCAACAAGGCAGCCGCCCAAGAAGAGCCCACCTTCCTTGTGGAGTGGGCTTTTACTGATTTTGGAAGCGGCAATCCAGCCGCAGAATGAGCCTGCTGAATCGTGTTACAGATCCAGCGAGCAATAGTTTGCTTTGAAGCAGGAGCACCCAGCTTGTTGGATGCATACAGGATAAACAGCGACTCGGTTTTCCTGACTCTAGCCGTTCTGGCTACATAAACCTTCAAAGCCCTGACCACATCTAGTAACTCGAAATCCTCCAAGTCACGAGTAGCCACAGGCACCACAATAGGTTGGTTCATACGAAAAGATGACACCACTTTTGGCAGAAATTGTGGACGGGTCCGCAATTCTGCCCTGTCCATATGGAAAACCAGATAGGGGCTTTTATGTGACAAAGCCGCTAATTCTGACACACGCCTAGCTGAAGCCAAGGCTAATAGCATGACCACCTTCCACGTGAGAAATTTTAACTCCACGGTTTTGAGTGGCTCAAACCAGTGTGACTTCAGGAAACTCAACACCACGTCAAGATCCCAAGGTGCCACTGGAGGCACAAAAGGGGGCTGAATATGCAGCACTCCCTTTACAAACGTCTGAACTTCAGGTAGAGAAGCCAGTTCTTTTTGAAAGAAAATGGATAGGGCCGAAATCTGGACCTTAATGGAACCCAATTTCAGGCCCAAAGTCACTCCCGACTGTAGGAAGTGAAGGAAACGGCCCAGCTGGAATTCCTCCGTAGGGGCATTCCTGGCCTCACACCAAGCAACATATTTTCGCCATATACGGTGATAATGTTTAGCCGTCACGTCCTTCCTAGCCGTTATCAGCGTAGGAATAACCTCATCCGGAATGCCTTTTTCTGCTAGGATCCGGCGTTCAACCGCCATGCCGTCAAACGCAGCCGCGGTAAGTCTTGGAACAGACAGGGCCCCTGTTGCAACAAGTCCTGTCTTAGAGGCAGAGGCCATGGGTCCTCTGTGAGCATTTCTTGCAGATCTGGATACCAAGTCCTTCTTGGCCAATCCGGAACAATGAGTATTGTTCTCACTCCTCTTTTTCTTATGATTCTCAGCACCTTGGGTATGAGAGGAAAAGGAGGAAATACATAAACCGACTGGAACACCCACGGTGTCACTAGTACGTCTACAGCTATCGCCTGAGGGTCTCTTGACCTGGCGCAATACCTCTGTAGCTTTTTTTTGAGGCGGGATGCCATCATGTCCACTTGTGGCAGCTCCCACCGACTCTGCGTGAAGACTTCTTGATGAAGTCCCCACTCTCCCGGGTGGAGGTCGTGCCTGCTGAGGAAGTCTGCTTCCCAGTTGTCCCCTCCCAGAATGAACACTGCTGACAGTGCTCTTACGTGATTCTCCGCCTAGCGAAGAATTCTGCTGGCTTCTGCCATCGCCACCCTGCTCCTTGTGCCGCCTTGGCGGTTTACATGAGCCACTGCAGTGACGTCTGACTGAATCAGCACTGATTGGTCGCGAAGCAGAGTCTCCGCTTGACTTAGGGCGTTGTATATGGCCCTTAGTTCCAGGATATTGATGTGAAGGCAAGTCTCCTGACTTGACCACAGACCTTGGAAATTTCTTCCCTGTGTGACTGCCCCCCACCCTCGGAGGCTTGCATCCGTGGTCACCAGGACCCAGTCCTGAATGCCGAATCTGCGGCCCTCGAGAAGGTGAGCACTCTGCAGCCACCACAGGAGAGACGCCCTGGGGGTAGGGTGATCAGCCGATGCATCTGTAGATTTGATCGGGACCACTTGTCCAACAGATCCCATTGAAAGGTCCTCGCATGGAACCTGCCGAAGGGAATGGCCTCGTATGATGCCACCATCTTTCCCAGGACTCGTGTGCAGTGATGCACCGACACCTGTTTTGGTTTTAATAGGTTTCTGACCAGTGTCATGAGCTCCTGAGCCTTCTCCATCGGGAGATAAACCCTCTTCTGGTCTGTGTCCAGAATCATGCCCAGGAAGGGCAGACGAGTCATAGGAATCAACTGCGACTTTGGAATATTGAGAATCCAGCCGTGCTGTTGTAACACTTCCCGAGAGCGTGCTACGCTGATCAGCAACTGCTCTCTGGACCTCGCCTTTATGAGGAGATCGTCCAAGTATGGGATAATTGTGACCCCTTGCTTTCGCAGGAGCACCATCATTTCCGCCATTACCTTGGTAAATATTCTCGGTGCCGTGGAGAGACCAAACGGCAACGTTTGGAATTGGTAATGACAATCCTGTACCACAAATCTGAGGTACGCCTGATGAGGTGGATAAATGGGGACATGAAGGTATGCATCCTTTATGTCCAGAGACACCATAAAATCCCCCCCTTCCAGGCTTGCGATGACCGCTCTGAGCGATTTCATCTTGAACTTGAACCTTTTCAGGTATATGTTCAGGGATTTTAAATTCAATATGGGTCTGACCGAACCGTCCGGTTTCGGTACCACAAACATGGTCGAATAATAACCCTTTCCTAGTTGAAGGAGGGGAACCTTGACCACCACCTGCTGAAGATACAATTTGTGAATTGCAGCTAACACTATTTCCCTCTCTAAGGGGGAAGCTGGCAGGGCCGATTTGAGGTATCGGTGAGGGGGCATCTCTTCGAATTCCAGCTTGTATCCCTGAGACACAATCTCTATTGCCCAGGGATCCACCTGGGAGTGAACCCACTTGTGGCTGAACTTTCGGAGATGCGCCCCCACCGGGCCTATCTCCGCCTGTGGAGCCCCAGCGTCATGCGGTGGATTTAGTGGAAGCCGGGGAGGACTTCTGTTCCTGGGAACTAGCTGTGTTGTGCAGCTTCTTTCCTCTGCCCCTGCCTCTGGCAAGAAAGGACGCACCTCGGACTTTCTTGCCTTTTTGTGATCGAAAGGACTGCATTTGGTAATACGGTGCTTTCTTAGGTTGTGAGGGAACATATGGCAAAAAAATTGACTTTCTAGCAGTGGCTGTGGAGACCAGGTCCGAGAGACCCTCCCCAAACAACTCCTCACCCTTGTAAGGTAAAACCTCCATGTGCCTTTTTGAGTCGGCATCGCCTGTCCATTGCCGAGTCCACAGGAGCCTTCTGGCCGAAATCGACATTGCATTTATTCTAGAGCCCAGAAGGCTAATGTCTCTTTGAGCATCTCTCATATATAGGACAGTGTCTTTTATATGCCCCAGGGTCATTAATATAGTATCCTTGTCCAAGGTATCAAGTTCCTCAGATAAGGTATCTGTCCATGCTACTACAGCACTACACACCCAGGCCGACGCAATTGCCGGCCTTAGTAAGGTACCTGAATGTGTATAAATGGACTTCAGGGTACCCTCTTGCTTTCTATCTGCAGCATCTTTTAGGGTGGCCGTATCCTGTGACGGCAGGGCTACCCTCTTGGATAAGCGTGTGAGAGCTTTGTCCACCCTAGGGGAGGATTCCCAGCGTAACCTGTCCGTTGGCGGGAAAGGATACGCCATAAGCATCCGTTTGGAAATCTGCAGTTTTTTATCTGGAGATTCCCAAGCCTTTTCACATAACTCATTTAGCTCATGTGAAGGGGGAAAGGTCACCACCTGCCTTTTTTCCCCATACATATGAACCCTCTTGTCAGGGACTGGGGTTTCCTCTGTGATGTGCAACACATTCTTTATTGCTATAATCATATAACGGATGGCTTTAGCCAATTTAGGCTGTAACTTTGCATCATCGCCACTGGAGTCAGAATCCGTGTCGATATCTGTGTCAACAATTTGGGATAGTGGGCGCTTCTGAGACCCTGACGGCCTCTGCGACATAGGATCAGGCATGGGCTGAGACCCCGACTGTCCTAAGGTTTCAGCTTTAGCCAACCTTTTATGCAAGGAATTAACATTATCATTTAAAACCTTCCACATATCCATCCAATCAGGTGTCGTCGGCGGCGACCCCACATTCATTTGCTCCCGCTCTGCTTCCACATAGCCTTCCTCGTCAAACATGTCGACACAAGCGTACCGACACACCACACACACACACAGGGGATGCTCTTTTGAAGACAGTTCCCCCACAAGGCCTTTTGGAGAGACAGAGAGAGAGTATGCCAGCACACACCCCAGCGCTATATGTCCCAGGAATCACACAGTAACTTAGTGTTAACCCAGTAGCTGCTGTATATAATGTTTTTGCGCCTAATTTATGTGCCCCCCCCCCTCTCTTTTTACCCTCTTCTACCGTGAATCTGCAGGGGAGAGCCTGGGGAGCTTCCTCTCAGCTGAGCTGTGGAGAGAAAATGGCGCTGGTGAGTGCTGAGGAAGAAGCCCCGCCCCCTCAGCGGCGGGCTTCTGTACCGCGTTTCTGTGTAAAATGATGGCGGGGGCTCATGCCCAACTGTATATATGCCCAACTTTTGCCAAGAGGTCCTAATTGCTGCCCAGGGTGCCCCTCCCTGCGCCCTGCACCCTACAGTGACCGGAGTATGTGGGTTTAATGTGGGAGCAATGGCGCACAGCTGCAGTGCTGTGCGCTACCTCAGTTTGAAGACTGAAGTCTTCTGCCGCCGATTTTGAAGTCTTCTTGCTTCTTTCACCCCGCTTCTGTCTTCCGGCTCTGCGAGGGGGACGGCGGCACGGCTCCGGGATCGGACGACAAAGGGTGAGATCCTGTGTACGATCCCTCTGGAGCTAATGGTGTCCAGTAGCCTAAGAAGCAGGACCTATCTTCAGTGAGTAGGGCTGCTTCTCTCCCCTCAGTCCCACGCTGCAGAGAGTCTGTTGCCAGCAGATCTCTCTGAAAATAAAAAAACCTAACAAAATACTTTCTTATAGCAAGCTCAGGAGAGCTCACTAAGCAGCACCCAGCTCGTCCGGGCACAGATTCAAACTGAGGTCTGGAGGAGCCAGAGCACACCAGTATCCAAATTCTTTCTTAAAGTGCCCTGTCTCCTGCGGAGCCCGTCTATTCCCCATGGTCCTTACGGAGTCCCCAGCATCCACTAGGACGTTAGAGAAATTATCATTAGTTCCATTCCATGTCAAGTGAGCCAATTGTGAAGTTTGTCCCCACTATTTTTTTACAGGTGCACAATCTGGAATGACTGTTGAACTCAACCACACTTTGAAGCCACAGTTTTGCTACTATTGCATATTGTGAACTAAAATTTTCCCAAAGTTAAACTGGGTACACACTGAAGCGGTTTGTACCCAGACAATATGGTAGCCAACATATTGTATCTGTGGTACATGGATCAAACCCTTGTTTTGTCCTTCATTACCTTGCACGATGCAGCATGTAATTATTGTCCGGTTAGCCGTTCAGCACGGCCGATATCGCATGCAATTGTGGGGGCGTGCAGATCGTACAGACCAGCCGATACTTCCTTCCGATTTGGCTAAAAACAACATATCTGACTGATCTTGCTCCATTGTGTACTCGGCTTTAATCTGACATATATGCAAATCTTCATTAAAAATGTTCTCAGAATTGGAGATGGTCAGGTGGGGGGACCAGTTGTACACTTTACTTGAAATGACGCCATTGTGTTTATGTTCATACCCCCCAAACTGTAATGTAGAGCTGAGTTTTCGGAGATTGTGTGCAGGTTATAAAAAGTAGTCTATTAGGAGGTAAGGGAGAGGTGTTTATCAGAGATGAGATGTGGTCACAGATAACTTTAAGTGGGTATGTGGTAGGAGGTATTATGAGAACATTTTTTTTAAGCATTTGCTAAGAGTAATTTGAATGGATCTCCATATCAGTCTTGCTGCAACATTTTACATAGTTGGTGAGGTTGAAAAAAAGACAAGATGTCCATCGAGTTCAACCTGTATTTTAAATGATCAAACACTTAGATGCTGTAGCCATGGATATTTCTGTCAGCTAGGAATTTATCTAATCCATTTAGTGAGTCCACCATTACTACCTCCTCTGGTAGGTAATTCCAGATCTTTAGTGTTCTTACTGTGAAGAAACCTTTCCTCCGTTGTGTGTGAATTTTTTTTTCTTTTAACCTCAGGGGGTGTCCTCGTGTCCTGTGTAGCGTTTTCTGCTGCGGAGTACACTGGGCTCCACAAGGATTAACATCTGGGTGTAGAGTAGGATCTTGATCCGAGGCACCAACAGGCTCAAAGCTTTGACCTTCTTCCCAAGATGCATAGCGCCGCCTCCTATATCACCCCGCCTCCGTGCACAGGAGCTCAGTTTGTAAGTTGGTGCCTTGCAGTATGCAGGCACTTAACAGGGGCTGCTCTAGCAGCCTTTTCAGCGCTCAATTTACAGACTGAAAGACAGAAGAAATGTATGAAGATTTACAGGGCTGCTGCAGGCAAAATCTCATAGACTTTCCTGCGTACAGCTCCATCACCCCCAGCGGCGCTGTATACTCCCGCGCCGCAATTGCCAGGTCACTGCAGCGGAGGCGCCGGCTTCTTTCCTCTTCATGTGAGTCACACACACGCAGCCGTCTCCCGGATTACGGGGCCGCTGACAAGGGGGAGGTAAGGGGCTTCTGTGCCGCACTTTGCACCGCGATCCAGCGCGGCTGTAGGAGGCTAGCCACCAGGGATATACTTTATGAGCACAGGTCAGGGGGGACTTTGTACCATTCCCCCCCCCCCGTTTTCTTTACTGCCCGCACGCCCGTTGGGGATGCCAGCAGGGGGAGCAGGCCGGACCTGAGGCCCCTCCCCCCAGACCCAGGGCGCCATTTATGCAATGTTCCCGCCCTGGAGCTGCTTCCTTCTCCCTCACTTCCGGTCAGCAGCTATTACAGATAGAGCCTTGCTGTTCCTGGGATTGCTGGGGCAAATCCTCCTCTGTGGAACCACCTGACTGCCAGTGCTGTGCTTCCTGCAGGACACTTGAGTATTCTACCTGTCGCTGGGACTGTGTTTGTTAAGAAAGAGTGCATACTGTCAGGGTTGTGTGGCACAAACACCCTGTGATATACATCCAGTGCTTACTGTGTTTGTTATATCTATAGTTATCACATATAGCCATACTGAGTATTACTTTGTATTGCTAGTCCAGTGCAGTTTATGGTTCATAATTTCTGCATGGTACACTTGTGACTATATATATGTGTGTGTGCATGTAGCTGCTGCGTGGTTGCCTTATTGCAGGGTATTTCACTCAGCGTGCTATTCCTATATTGCTATACCTGAGGGGGCCATGTGTTTCAGGTTTTCTCATACGTCCTAGAGGATGCTGGGGTCACATCAAGAACCATGGGGTATAGACGGGATCCGCAGGAGACATGGGCACTTTAAGACTTTCCAAAGGGTGTGAACTGGCTCCTTCCTCTGCCCCTCCTCCAGACCCCAGTTTAGAATCTGTGCCCAGTGAGACTGGATGCACTCTGAGGAGCTCTACTGAGTTTCTCTGAAAAAGACTTATGTTAGGTTTATTTTCAGGGAGTACTGCTGGCAACAGTCTCCCTGCTTCGTGGGACTTAGGGGAGAGAAGTCAGACCTACTTCTGTGAGTTTAAAGGCTCTGCTTCTTTGGCTACAGGACACCATTAGCTCCTGAGGGTCTGATCGCTAGGTACGCCTAGATGCTCTTCCCAGAGCCCGCCGTCACCCCCCTTGCAGAGCCAGAAGTCAGAAGACAGGTGAGTAGAAGAAGAAGAAAAGAAGACTTCAGTGACGGCTTCTGAGGTACCGCAGCGCTCGCACGCTGCGCGCCATGCTCCCACACACAGCGGCACTGCAGGGCGCCGGGGGGGGCGCCCCCTGGGCAGCATATATAACCTCTATAACTGGCAAGAGCGGACATAGTGCCAGGGCACTGTCCAGACCCCCGCGGGTCTGAAACGCGCCATTACGGGGGTGGAGCTTAGCCCTCACAGCACACAGTCCGGCGCCATTTTCTTTACACAAGGCTGCAGAGGTATCAGGGTGAAAAACGGGGGGGGGGGGGGGGGGGGCACAGTTATTTTGGTGCATTATATGTTAATTATAAAAGCGCTGCAGGTCTGGGGCATTTTCAGTGGTGTTTCACACCGGGATTGAGCACTGGGGTGAGAGCTGGCAATAACTCCCTCTGTGTCCCTCTCACAGGCTTTACTGTGGGTCTGTCCCCTATAGGCCCAGTGTGTCTGTTGGGTGCACGTTTGTCGGCATGTCTGAGGCGGAGTGCTCTTCCCAGGAGGAGACTATGTTAGGGACACAAACGGCTGTGGGAGTGACCCTGTCGGCACCGCCGACACCTGATTGGGTGAATGTTTTGGGTGCTTTGAATGCTAATGTAGCTCTGATAAATAAGATATTAAATAAATCTGAGTCTCGGAACCAGGCATGGAAGAAATCCGTAGAGGATGTGTTGTTACAAGTCCAGACCCCCTCGGGGTCACAAAAACGTTCATTTGCCCAGCTGGCAGACACAGATACCGACACGGACACTGACTCAAGTGTCGACTATAGTGATGCCAGATTAGATCCAAAACTGGCAAAGAGCATTCAGTACATGATTGTGGCAATAAAAGATGTATTACATATCACTGAGGACCCTACTGTTCCTGATACTAGGGTCTGTATGTATAAAGGAAAGAAACCTGAGGTAACGTTTCCTCCCTCTCATGATCTGAACACGCTTTGTGAAAAGGTTTGGGAAAATCCTGGCAAAAAGTTTGATTCCCAAAAGGATTCCAGTGGCGTATCAGTTTCCCTCTGGGGGATAGGGAAAAATGGGAGTCACCCCCCCATTGTGGACAAAGCTCTATCACGGCTGTCCAAAAAGGTAGCTCTTCCGTCCCCTGACACGGCAGCCCTAAAGGATCCTGCGGATCGTAGGCAGGAAAATACATTGAAATCCATTTATGTCACCACGGGTACGCTACTCAGACCAGCCATTGCATCTGCGTGGGTGAGTAGCGCTATCGAAAAATGGGCAGATAACTTGTCATCTGAAATAGATACCCTGGATAGGGATAGCATTCTTTTGACACTAGGTTATATCAGGGACGCTACAGTCTACCTAAAGGAAGCAGCGAGGGATATTGGCCTCTTGGGATCAAGGGCCAATGTGTTGTGTGAGCTGGTATGAATCTCTCCACTATCTGTGTAATTCCTTCTCTCGAAGTATGTCGTCTCCTCGGGCACAGTTTCTAGACTGAGTCTGGTAGGAGGGGCATAGAGGGAGGAGCCAGCCCACACTATTAAACTCTTAAAGTGCCAATGGCTCCTGGTGGACACGTCTATACCCCATGGTACTAATATGGACCCCAGCATCCTCTACGGACTACGAGAAAAGGATTTACCGGTAGGTAATTAAAATCTTTTCTCCGGCAGGGTCCACAGGTTATCCACAGGATATGATGGTGCGACAGCGGATTGGCACCAAACGATCACAAGCTTTCAGTCCTCCCAGGATACAATGGGCCCGTCCATATATCCCCGCCCACTGGCTCAGGCAAATCAGTTTTTTTGTTTGGTGTTGCAGGAGCTGGACCATGGTCACCAGGCTGCTGTTCTAGGGCAGCCCTAAGCTTTCTTATTTTATTTTTAATAGTCTTACTACCGTATATACTCGAGTATAAGCCGACTTTTTCAGCACTTTTTTTTGTGCTGAAAAAGCCACCTCGGCTTATACTCGAGTCAGTGCAGGCAGAGGCAGAGCAGTGTGAAGGAGGGACATGGAGCGCACAGCGCGCGGCGCTCCTGTGTCCCTCCTGCATCTCCGGCGGCAGCAGCGGCGGTTCTATTACAGGAAATACCCGTTCGTGACCTCTGATCACGAACCGGCACTTCCTATAATAGACCCGCCGCGGCCGCCGAAGATGCAGGAGGGACACAGGAGAGCCGCGCACGCTGTGTGCTTCGTGTCCCTCCAGAAGACAGCGCGGGATCGACGGAGGGGTAAGTAACAGCACTGTGGGGCATACCTGGCACTTGGGGAGGGAACGTATCTGGCAGCACTGTGGGGGCATATCTGGCAGCACTGTGGGGGCATATCTGGCAGCACTGTGGGGGCATAACTGGCAGCACTGTGGGGGCATATCTGGCAGCACTGTGGGGGCATATCTGGCAGCACTGTGGGGGCATAACTGGCAGCACTGTGGGGGCATATCTGGCAGCACTGTGGGGGCATATCTGGCAGCACTGTGGGGGCATATCTGGCAGCACTGTGGGGGCATATCTGGCAGCACTGTGGGGGCATATCTGGCAGCACTGTGGGGGCATAACTGGCAGCACTGTGGGGGCATAACTGGCAGCACTGTGGGGGCATATCTGGCAGCACTGTGGGGGCATATCTGGCAGCACTGTGGGGGCATAACTGGCAGCACTGTGGGGGCATATCTGGCAGCACTGTGGGGGCATATCTGGCAGCACTGTGGGGGCATAACTGGCAGCACTGTGGGGGCATAACTGGCAGCACTGTGGGGGCATAACTGGCAGCACTGTGGGGGCATATCTGGCAGCACTGTGGGGGCATATCTGGCAGCACTGTGGGGGCATATCTGGCAGCACTGTGGGGGCATATCTGGCAGCACTGTGGGGGCATATCTGGCAGCACTGTGGGGGCATATCTGGCACTATGAGGGCATATCTGGCACTGAGGGCTGTGTACGGCTAGAGCTGCATTTCCCACCCTAGGCTTATACTCGAGTCAATAAGTTTTCCCAGGTTTTTGTGGTAGAATTAGGTGCCTCGGCTTATATTCGGGTCGACTTATACTCGAGTATATACGGTATGTTTTTGAGTGATCTTTCCTAACAGCGTCTTAAACGCATAGTGGAAAGAGTCGCTCCAACAACTCTTGGCCGGGTCGCAACAACGTTTATCCACGGTACAAGTGCTGTCTCGACGGGCGTCTGTGTTGGATATACTAGCAGGTCCAGCAGACGTCACCAGGCTGTGGCCGGAGCACAGGGAGAAGGTAAGGCATCGGTTCCGCTTAGAAGGGAAATACGGACACAGCCGCACTGGTTTGGGAGGAGACTACCAAACAGTAGCTGACGCGCCGCCGCCACGGGTGCTCCAGCGCTAGGCTTTAGGGATCATAAGGCGCCAGGAATAGTATGAGGCTGCGATCCCTAGGGTTGATGTCAGTGGTGGGGAGTCAGACGCTCTCCTGGTTGCCCCTCCCCCCAGTTCATGACCAGTTTCCGTCGGTCTCCCGCCATGAACTGTTGCCTCACTTCCGTCTCAGACGCTACCACGAGGGGTCTCGGTCGCAGCATAGGCGGCTGCGTCTGTGTTCACTAAACGCTACTGTGAGGAGACCCGGTCGCAGTACAGGCGTCTGTATGACCGGTGCGTCTGTATGCACAGTGCGTCTGTGTCCACTTAAAGTTCTCGGAGTGACAGTGTACACTAGTAGCGTCTGGATCCACTCAGCGTTCGCTAACGTATTGATCGATCTTGGAAGTGAGGTGAATCTCCCTGTATCCCACTCTGAGCACGGGTTATACAGCACTAAATTTCGATCTACTTTTGTTAGTATGAATAGTTTAGTGCCTATTGCATATGAGTCTGTGTACATTACTGTGGTGTTCTTCGCATTGCCTCTGAATATGTTAAGATCTGTATAGAACAGAATTCAGTATTATGTACTCCTACATCCTTTGAAATGTGTTTGTAGTTGATTATGTGCTCATATGACTAATATATAACATGTGACTGACTGCTAGTGTGATTGCTGACTTTAAATATGTTTGTCAGTTGGTCTCCTGATCCTCAATGCCGGTGCATGGGTAAGGGTCAGATTGATATCACCTTAGAAAGATAAAGTGGTTACAGTCACAAATTGTGTAGTACACTGAAAGTGCTGATTGTTTATCATGTCTAATAGGCCCTACACACTGGACGATTTTCTGAAAGATATGAACGATCTCGTTCATAAATGAACGAGAACTCGTTCATATCTTTCAGTGTGGAGACTCCAGCGATGAACGATGCGCGGCCCCGCGCTCGTTCATCGCTGGTCTCCCGTCGGCTGTGCATGCAGGCCAATATGGACGATCTCGTCCATATTTGCCTGCACTTCAATGCAGCCGCGTGACGGGGGGAGTGAAGAAACTTCACTCCCCCCGCCGCCGGGTCGCTCGTCGGCCGTTTCGGCCGTCGGGCACCTCCGGCGGCGCATCGTCAAATGTGTAGGGCCCTTAAGAGCGGCAAAAGTGATGAGGGTACACTTATAGTAACACCAACAGTCGTATCATGTTGTTTTGTAAAAACGGTATTATCCTCTATGATCTGGTACAGGATGGTTTATGTGTAAAATGGTTTGCTGTTCAGCATAATACATCCCTGATCTACATCAGATATAGATAGACCCATTGGGGCGATGTTTGCACAGACCTTGTCCAGTTTAGCTGAAAAGTTAATTATTACAGCTTCAATACCAGGAATAGGGTTCACTATTAACCCATACATGCATATCCCTACCTACGGTACTGTATATCCCCAACAGCTTCTCCAATAAGACAAGCTGATGAATCGAATGTAAATAAATCATCGACTTCACAGGCTACACATGATGATCATCAGACGATGAAAGCTCTATATACTCTACTTAAGCATACAAAGAACAGGTAAAAGGTATCAGCTTAATGAATACGCTGAATTAATGAGAGCAGAAAAGGCTAGTCTGTCATTAGAGGCAGCAGAGTCTGGGTTAAAAATAAGGCACCTGTGTTGAAACGTCCCAAAACAATAATTGAGCCTCCTCACGAGGGCAGAATGCATGGAAAAGGTTTGGGCTACACCCAAGAAAATAGAATTCCCGGTAAATGGGATTCTAGTACAGGTTGAGTATCCCTTATCCAAAATGCTTGGGACCAGAAGTATTTTGGATATCTGATTTTTCCGTATTTTGGAATAATTGCATACCATAATGAGATATCATGGCGATGGGACCTAAGACTAAGCACAGAATGCATTTATGTTTCATATACACCTTATACACACAGCCTGAAGGTCATTTAATACAATATTTTTAATAACTTTGTGTATTAAACAAAGTTTGCGTACATTGAGCCATCAAAAAACAAAAGTTTCACTATCTCACTCTCACTCAAAAAAGTCCGTATTTCGGATTATTCCGTATTTCGGATATTTGGATATGGGATACTCAACCTGTATACTGTTTATAATAGGGAAGTGCCTCCCAAAATAGATACGCATGTCATTTGATAGTGCAAAAATATATATGGCCACTGCCGTCAACGTCAAAAGAGGAATGGTTTTCAAAAGAACCATAATGTCTCTGTCTGAGACAGTCATAAGGCCAGCCATGACTTCAGCTTGCATGGAAAGAAGCAAGATAGCTGCCTGGGCTTGTAACAGGCAGAAATAGATATAGGTAATGCTTCATGGAGGCGTCACCCTTCACAATAGCTGCTCACAGAGCAGTTTGCTTACATACATGGAAAGCTGATTCAGAATCAAAGAAGGTTCTGGGAACTTAACTTTGGCTGGAACTCTCTGTTGAGTAAAGAATTAACAGATATTGGGAGTCAGAAGCAGACTCCAAGAAGGTCACATTTCCTTCCACATATAGCCCCTGGTTAGGGGTCTGATTTTCGGCCTTATCGGTCGTAAAGGAAAAGCAAAAGATTCGTAACAGCGACCAGAGGTCCAGCTTCTAAACAAGAGGATAAGCCATCAGCATGATGGTACAGGTCTCCTTCTGGGGGATCCCAGGTAGCGGGACGACGTCTTCAGTTTGCACAGATGGGTGCAGGAAGAGGTATCTCTAATTTATGCTTTCCTTTCAAGAAGCATCCTTCTCGAAGGATTTCTGTTCCAGCCCGTCTCGGGTAGAGGCGAAGGCGAGGGATTTGCATAAAGCAGTTCAGAAATTGCTTTTATTAGGAATAGTCATTCCGGTAACCCATGCACAGTGAGGGGTTTCTACTCCAACCTGGGTTTGAGTTAGAAGGATCCTTCGCTTTATTCTGAATCTCAAAAAGTCTAAACAGATAAGTTTGGGTACCACAGTTCACATGGAGACATTGCGCTCCATAGTTTTGGCGGGGAGCCAGTAGATTACATGGTATTCCTGGATAAATCAGGATGCTTACCTACAGGCTCCTATAGCACTGTCCATCAGTGTTAGCTCAAGGTTTACCATCCTTCAGCAACATTTCAATTCTAGGCCTTACCCTTTGGGTTTGCCACAGCCCCAGAGTATTTACCAAAATGATTATGGCAGTTTATCTCCGCTAGCAGGGGATAAGAAAATTGCCATACCTTGACCACCTTTTTTATCCTGTCACAATTACAGGAATGGTTTCTGTGCCATCTCCAACACACAATAACTTGTCTGCAGAGGCACGGGTGGTTCATAAATTGGCAAAGTCATCTCTGGTTCCGTCACAGCGGATGACTCGTGGTTGGGCTGTACTGAATTCAAGTCTGCAGAAATTATTAACTCGGAACAGGATATCCAAGGTACAGTCAGGGGAGTTGTTACACAGTTAAACAATATCAATTCACGCAATGATGGGTTTGATGGTGTCAACAATAGACATGGTGAAGTGTGCACAGTTCCACTCAAGACCTATTCAGCATCTGTTTCTATCTACAGCCGCATCACACTGGATATGTCCAATCTCATCTGATGTTGGAAGTTAAGCAGTGTTGTGCCTGGTTAAATTCTTTGATAGGAGACCACCTGTGAATACCAGGTGGTGTAGGTGGTGTAGGTGGGCCAGATGGACGATAAACAAACAAGCATGTGGTACTGTCAGAAAAGTTAAAGTCCATAGCCTGGTGGCTACAGACATTGCATCTAGACCAGGGGACACCCTTTTGGATATCAGGTTGGGAGATCCTGATAACAAATGCCAGTCTTCGGGGCTGGGGGGGCCATTGTCCGGAAGATTATGATTCTTGGGACTATGGACCACAGAAGAAAGTTGCCTGCTAATAAACCTGTTAGCATTTCAGGCCATATACATGGTCTGATTCAGGCACGGGACACTCCTAAAGGAAAACCAGTCCAGATCCGCAGGTACAAGGCAGCGGCAGTAGTGTACCTCAACCTTCAGAGAGGAACACGCAGCTAAACAGCAAGGAAGGAGGTAAGTCACATACTAAAGTGTGCAGAACTCCATCTTCCAGCCTTGTCCCCGCAGTGTTCGTCCCGGGAGTCCTAAACTGGGCAACAGACTTTCTCAGTCGACACTCCATTCAGGTAAGCGAATGGGCTTTGCACACAAGTCATTTCAGACTTTGGTAGACAAGTGGGGTTGGCCAGAGATAGATCTCATGGAGTCCCATCTGAACAACAAAGAGCCCATAATCGGGTAAGGAACAAAGTATCAGGGAGTGATCTTTGTGGACATCTTTTCAATGGAAATTTCTTTTCACTTATGTGTTTTCTCAAATCATCCTGCTACCCAGGATATTGAGGAAAAGACAACAAAAGTGCTGGGATTCTAATAGCTCCGACTTGGCCCAGAAGGCGTTGGTACACAGATCCGCAGAAAATGTCTAATACCATTTCTGCTTCCTCTGCGCCCAGATCTACTAATGCAGGGTCCTTGTTATCACAGATATCTGGATCGACTGTCTTGATGGCGTGGCTCTTGAAATCTATATCCTGAAGTCAAGAGGATTCTCACAGGTAACTCAAACAATGCTCAGAGCAAGGAAAACTTCCTTGGCTCGTATTTATCACCAAATATAGCAAGCCTATATTCATTGGTGCAATGGAAGAGGTATGGACCCGAAATCTTTCAGAGTTTCCAGGGTTCTAGCATTCCTTCAGGCAGGAATGGATAAAGGTTCAAGAGTGGCTTCCTTGATAATGCAAGTGTCAGCATTGACTGTGTGGTACCGAATGAAAATTGCCAAATTGCAGGATGTGCGCACTTTTTCTAGGGAATACTGCGCATTTAACCTCCTTTTGTTCCTCCTACAGTGTCTTGGGACTTAAGTCTAGTCCTCAAAGCCCTTCAAGTTGCTTCGTTTGAACCACTAAATAAAGTGGCTCTTAAATATGTGACAGCTAAAGTTCTCTTTCTACTGACTATGGCATCAGCTAGAAGTGTGTCAGATTTAGGAGCACTGTCATGTTAATCTCCTTATCTAATGTTTTATCCAGATTAAGTAGTTTGTCGCATGCCATTTGATCTTTTTAGTTCAAATAGCATTGCGTCTAATTTAAATCACACCGTGTATTGTCCCTTGCGATGCAGTGCGCGCTCCCGTCTAGTCCATGGGGCATATTCAATGTATGTCGGATCCTCCCAGATGGAGAGGATCCGACAATGCAGTATTCCATTTGCGGGCAAATACGATTTTTTTTTTCACGTTTTTCGACAATGCCAATCTGACTTTTAAAAAAAGTCATGGTCAATATAATGGTCAATATAATAGGCAAATCCAGTGCTGGCGGCTGCCAGTCATAAAATATGTGGCCAAACAGAAGCAAATCTTGTCCCTCACCACACAACTGACACTAAGGATGACATATAAACGCGATCTACTTAATGTAATATTTCTTTCTAAATTTCTCAATAAGAAATTTTTGCCCTAGGGGTGCCATGAAAACAATTCTGATACTCTAGGGCACCATGATTCAAAAAAGTTTGGAAACCACTGACTTAGGGGGTAATTCAAAGTTGATTGCAGCAGCAAATTTGTTAGCAGTTGGGCAAAACCATGTGCACTGCAGGTGTGGCAGATATAACATTTGCAGAGAGAATTAGATTTGTGTGGGTTATTTTGTTTCTGTGCAGGGTAAATACTGGCTGCTTTATTTTTACACTGCAATTTAGATTTCAGTTTGAACACACCCCACCCAAATCTAACTATCTCTGCACATGTTATATCTGCCCTCCCCCCCTGCAGTGCACATGGTTTTGCCCAACTGCTAACAAATTTGCTGCTGCAATCAACTCTGAATAAGGCCCTTAGATTTAGCACAGCTACGATCAGGCACTCAGACATGCGGGAGGACACCCAGCATGTCCGTGCCGAACCCCCCCCCCCCCCCCTTTGCAGAAATGCAAAAGCATTGCACAGCGGTGATGCTGTTGCATCTCAGGAGTTACTCCCGGCCAACGCAGCTCCTGCGGCTGGCCGGGAGGACCTTCTTCACTGCCCCGGGTCGCAGCGGCTGCATGTGACATCACGCAGCTGCCGCGGCCCGCCCCCCCAACGGTCCGACCACGCCTGTGTTGGCCGGACCGAGCCCCCTAAACGCCGTCCATCCCCCTCCCGCCCAGCGACCGCCTCTGCCTCAGAGGCGATCGCTAGGCAACGACAGCGCTGGCGCATGCGCAGTTCCAACCCGATCGATGCGCTCCGATGAACTGCAGCGAGCGATCGGGTCGGAATTACCCCCTTAGTCCAAATCGCATAGCACGCATTGTATAGGCTCAAATTGCACCTAGCACAAATAGCACCGTGTGTGGGCATCATAAATGTTTGTGCAGTAGAAAAGGGTGATCAACAATTTTGAAAGCTGAAGTGAGATTCAAATGGATGACTCTGGAGAAGTGACCCTGAAAACATAGGGGGTAATTCCAAGTTGATCGCAGCAGGATTTTTGATAGCAATTGGGCAAAACCATGTGCACTGCAGGGGAGGCAGATATAACATGTGCAGAAAGAGTTAGATTTGGGTGGGTTATTTTATTTCTGTGCAGGGTAAATACTGGCTGCTTTATTTTTACACTGCAATTTAGATTGCAGATTGAACTCACCACACCCAAATCTAAAGGCCCCCATCCACTAGTCAGATTTGGGCAGTTTTCTTCAGATTTCGATGCATCTGACCGTCATATCTGAAGAAAAGTGTCACATTGGATGGCTCTTCAGATCCAATGCTCACTCCCGTGTCAGATATGTCTGAACTACAGATCTCTGAGGCTGCCCCAACTATTTATCTGAATCTGAAGAAAACAGGTGCACATCGGATTGTTTTTTTACTTCAGATGTATCTGATCAGATTCATCTGAAGCGTCACTTGACTGGCATCTCCCTGACCACTCCCACCCACCAAGAGGGGGAACAGCGGCAGCAGCAGCATCGGCATCAGATCAATCACATGTAGCATGTATGCATCAGATATATCTGATGCGATCTGGCACATGATATATTGCATCAGATATATCTGAAGTGAATGTAATGAAAATTAAAGCCCGGGTCTGATCCGATTCCCGGGACGCTCCCGGGAGAGTTCAAGAGAAATCTGATGCTATCTGCAGTTCAGACAAGTCTGAGTAGTGGATGGCCACCTTAACTCTCTCTGCACATGTTATATCTGCCTCCCCTGCAGTGCACATGGTTTTGCCCAATTGCTAACAAAAATCCTGCTGCGATCAACTTGGAATTACCCCCATAAGTAGGTAATTGGCCACTTTTATGAGGACAGTCTTGGTACAATGTTGGGAACAGAAACATGATTTCAGAGAGTCAAGGAGGGAATGGGTTGTTGTAACTGGTTAGCGTCATTTTAAAGTGATTGGAGGAGGGTACTAGGCAGCAAGGTATGAGTGTTCAATAGAGTTGTGTTTTTTTTGTTTTGTTTAAAGATTGGTGAGATGAATGAGTTTTCAGTGGTGGATGGTAATGTGCCAGTGGAGAAAGATCGGTTGACAAGATGAGGGGTGGATGTTGGGCATTCAGTGAAGGAATAGGGCCTATTGCAGTTTTTACGGTAAGAAGATAGAAACATAGAATTTGACGGCAGATAAGAACCACTTGGTCCATCTAGTCTGCCCCTTTTATTTCTTTTTTTAGATCTTCGAGCCCAATAAGCTCGGAAAAGAATTAAACAAATTGTTTCACCTTTTAGGAGCTAAAATTACCAATCCTCTGGAGATTTTGAATCTGTTTGCTGGCTTCTATTCTCAACTCTACAACTTGTCATCTGTATTATTATTATTATTATTATTATCCTTTATTTATATGGCGCCACAAGGGTTCCGCAGCGCCCAATTACAGAGTACATAAATAATCAAACATAAATAATCAAACAGGAAAACAGCAACTTACAGTTGATGACAGTATAGGACAAGTACAGGGTAAATAAACATAGTTACATCAGCAGATGACACTGGAATAAGTATCAGGTGGCAGAAGACTGCTGGATGTGGTACAGTTGAAGATTATTAAAGTAAGACAAAGGATAAGCACATGAGGGAAGAGGGCCCTGCTCGTGAGAGCTTACAATCTAAAGAATCTGATTCTTCTATCCCTCAGCCTTCTCTCTTTATCAATTTGTTCCTTGCAGATCTAAAACTACCTTTTATATCCGCTGACCAATTAGAGATACTGAATGCCCCTTGGTCTCCTCTGGAAATCATTGGTGCTATTAAGTCCCTCCCTAAGGGCAAGGCACCAGTCCCTGATGGTTTTATCAATGATTTTTATGTTATTTTCCAAGATTTGCTAGCGCCTTCATTGGTTAAAGTATATACTGAGATAACTTCTTGTGGTAGTTTCACGAAGGAGATGCTTGAGGCCCCAATAGTCACAATTCCTAAACCTGGAAAAGACCCGGCGGCTTGTCAAAACTATCGCCCTATTGCATTGCTGAATGGCGATGTTAAATTATACACTAAATTAATTGCTACTCGTTTAAATGCTTTTCTCCCTCCAGTGGTTCACCCTGAGCAGGTTGGATTTGTTCCAGGCAGACAAACATCTGATAATACACGCAGGGTATGAGATGAGTGTAGAGACTTATGGGGAGATATAGCAAACTTTCTAAATAGGAGAGGTGGATTTAGCATCCAGCTAGTCTAGCTATCATTTTATAGTTTGTATTCGGTAAATTACAGCAATACTCTATTTGGTTGCTATTTGCAATGTCTCCACTTGTCCTCTTGAAAGTTTGACACTTCTTCCCTTCTGTCCTTAGTTACTGGGGAGAATTAACCAAAGCAGGATGGTGTGTGGGGATCATACATGAGGAAATATCTTGTTGAATAATATAAGTTAATCAAGCTACTAGGAAGGAAGGGGGCAGTTGGTGCTGATGGACAGAGGCAAATTGAAGAAGGTAAACAATCATCATGTGTTAACCACTTGCCTGGCATGGTCGCATCAGATGCGACCTGCCTGCAAGTGCTCTATCTGACCTGGTCGCACAGGATGCGACCAGTCAGATAGAGAGTGTTAGCAGCGGCAGGGAAGGTAAACTTCCCTCCGCTGCTGCTGTCAGAGGGACCTCTGCCTCCCTGCACTCTCCCCCTGTGTCTGCCGTACTGCCGATCACTGCTGATCGGTCAGCACGGCAGGATCCCCCCCCTCCAGCGGCTGCAGACAATGGCAGCCGCTGGGGAGTGTAAATGAACCCTCCCAGACCCCCTTCCCCTGTATACCTGCAGGCTGTCCTGGCTTTCAGAATGAAAGCCGCAATGTTCCTGTTCGATGTTTAAAAAAAAATCTATTTAAAAAAAAACACGAAAATAAAATTATTATTATTTCTCTGACGTCCTAAGTGGATGCTGGGACTCCGTAAGGACCATGGGGAATAGCGGCTCCGCAGGAGACTGGGCACAACTAAAGAAAGCTTTAGGACTACCTGGTGTGCACTGGCTCCTCCCACTATGACCCTCCTCCAGACCTCAGTTAGAATCTTGTGCCCGGCTGAGCTGGATGCACACTAGGGGCTCTCCTGAGCTCCTAGAAAGAAAGTATATTTTAGGTTTATTATTTTACAGTGAGATCTGCTGGCAACAGACTCACTGCAGCGAGGGACTAAGGGGAGAAGAAGCGAACCTACCTAACTGGTGGTAGCTTGGGCTTCTTAGGCTACTGGACACCATTAGCTCCAGAGGGATCGACCACAGGACCCGACCTCGATGTTCGGTCCCGGAGCCGCGCCGCCGGCCCCCTTACAGAGCCAGAAGCAAGAAGTGTTCCGGAAAATCGGCGGCAGAAGACTTCTGTCTTCAACAAGGTAGCGCACAGCACTGCAGCTGTGCGCCATTGCTCCTCATGCACACCTCACACTCCGGTCACTGATGGGTGCAGGGCGCTGGGGCGCCCTGAGGGCAATATAATACACCTTGGCTGGCAAATCTACACCATATATAGTCAGGAAGGCTATATAGGTGTAAAAATACCCCTGCCAGAATTCCAGAAAAAAGCGGGAGAAGTCCGCCGGGAAAGGGGCGGGGCTATCTCCCTCAGCACACTGGCGCCATTTTTTCTTCACAGTGCAGCTGGAAGACAGCTCCCCAGGCTCTCCCCTGTAGTTTTCAGGCTCAAAGGGTTAAAAAGAGAGGGGGGGCACTAAATTTAGGCGCAATATGTGTATACAAGCAGCTATTGGGGGAAAAATCACTCAGTTATAGTGTTAATCCCTGCATTATATAGCGCTCTGGTGTGTGCTGGCATACTCTCTCTCTGTCTCCCCAAAGGACTTTGTGGGGTCCTGTCCTCAGTCAGAGCATTCCCTGTGTGTGTGCGGTGTGTCGGTACGGCTGTGTCGACATGTTGGATGAGGAAGGTTACGTGGAGGCGGAGCAGAGGCCGATAAATGGGATGTCGCCCCCTGTGGGGCCGACACCAGAGTGGATGGATAGGTGGAAGGTATTAACCGACAATGTCAACTCCTTACATAAAAGGCTGGATGACGTAACAGCTGTGGGACAGCCGGCTTCTCAGCCCGCGCCTGCCCAAGCGTCTCAAAGGCCATCAGGGGCTCAAAAAACGCCCGTTACCTCAGATGGCAGACACAGATGTCGACACGGAGTCTGACTCCAGTGTCGACGAGGTTGAGACATATACACAATCCACTAGGAACATCCGTTGCATGATCTCGGCAATGAAAAATGTGTTACACATTTCTGACATGAACCCAAGTACCACATAAAAGGGGTTTTATGTTTGGGGAGAAAAAGGAGCCAGTGTTTTGTTCCCCCATCAGATGAGTGAATGAAGTGTGTAAAGAAGCGTGGGTTCCCACGATAAGAAACTGGTAATTTCTAGAAAGTTACTGCTGGCGTACCCTTTCCCGCCAGAGGATAGGTCACGTTGGGAGATATCCTCTAGGGTGGATAAGGCGCTCACACATTTGTCAAAAAAGGTGGCACTGCCGTCTTGGGATATGGCCACTTTGAAGGAGCCTGCTGATAAAAGCAGGAGGCTATCCTGAAGTCTGTATATACACACTCAGGTACTATACTGAGACCTGCAATTGCCTCAGCATAAATAGTGCTGCTGCAGCGTGGTCTGATACCCTGTTAGATAATATTAATACCCTAGACAGGGATATTATTTTGCTAACAGTGAGCATATTAAAGACGTCGTCTTGTATATGAGGGATGCACAGAGGGATATTTGCCGGCTGGCATCCAGAATTAATGCAATGTCCATTCTGCCAGGAGGGTATTAGAGATCCGGCAGTGGACAGGTGATGCTGCCTTTAAAAGGCACATGGAGATTCAGCCTTATAAGGGTGAGGAATTGTTTGGGGATGGTCTCTGGGACCTCGTATCCACAGCAACAGCTGGGGGAAAAAACTAAAAAAAAATTTTACCTCAGGTTTCCTCACAGCCTAAGAAAGCACCTTATTTTCAGGTACAGTCCTTTCGGCTTCAGAAAAGCAAGCGGGTCAAAGGCGCTTCCTTTCTGCACAGAGACAAGGGAAGTAGGAAAAAGCTGCACCAGACAGCCAGTTCCCAGGATCAAAAATCTTCCCCCGCTTCCTCTGAGTCCACCGCATGACGCTGGGGCTCCACAGGTGGAGACAGGTGCGGTGGGGGCGCGTCTCGGGAACTTCAGGGACCAGTGGGCTTGCCCACAGGTGGATCCCTAGGTTCTGCAAGTAGTATCACAGGGATACAAGCTGGAGTTCGAGGCGACTCCCCTTCGCCGTTACCTCACATCAGCCTTGCCTGCTGCCCTCGGAGAAAGGGAGGTAGTACTGGCGGCAATTCACAAGCTGTACTTCCAGCAGGTGAAATCAAGGTACCCCTCCTTCAACAAGGCCGGGGTTACTATTCCAAAATGTTTGTGGTACCGAAACCAGACGGTTCGGTGAGACCCATTCTAAAATTGAAATCCTTGAACACTTATATACGAAGGTTCAAGTTCAAAATGGAATCGCTCAGGGCGATTATTGCAAGCCTGGAGAATTTCATGGTATCACTGGACATCAAGGATGCTTACCTGCATGTCCCTATTTACCCTCCTCACCAGGAGTACCTCAAAATTGTGGTACAGGATTGTCATTACCAATTCCAGACGTTGCCGTTGGTCTGTCCCCGGCACCGAGGGTATTTACCAAGGTAATGGCCGAAATAATTATTCCGTACTTGGACGATCTCCTTATAAAGGCGAGGTCCAGGGAGCAGTTGTTCGTCGGAGTAGCACTATCTCAGGAAGTGCTACGACAGCACGGCTGGATTCTGAATATTCCAAAGTCGCAGCTGGTTCCTACGACGCGTCTACTGTTCCTGGGTATGGTTCTGGACACAGAACAGGATAAAAAGGGTTTCTCCCGGAGGAGAAGTCCAAGGAGTTGTCGTCTCTAGACAGAGACCTCCTAATACAAATACAGGTGTCTGTGCATCAATGCACGCGAGCCCTGGGAAAGATGGTAGCTTCTTACGAAGAAATTCCATTCGCCAGGTCCCATGCAAGGATCTTCCAGTGGGATCTGGTGGACAAGTGGTCCGGGTCGCATCTTCAGATGCATCGGCGGATAACCCTGTCTCCAAGGGCCAGGGTGTCGCTGTTGTGGTGGCTGCAGAGTGCTCATCTTCTAGAGGGCCGCAGATTCGGCATACAGGACTGGGTCCTGGTGACCACGGATGCCAGCCTTCGAGGCTGGGGGGCAGTCACACAGGGAAGAAACTTCCAAGGACTATGGACAAGTCAGGAGACTTCCCTACACAAAAATATTCTGGAACTAAGGGCCATTTACAATGCCCTAAGTCAGGCTAGACCCGTGCTTCAACACCGGCCGGTGCTGATCCAGTCAGACAACATCACGGCGGTCGCTCATGTAAACCGACAGGGCGGCACAAGAAGCAGGATGGCGATGGCAGAAGCCACAAGGATTCTCAGATGGGCGGAAAATCATGTGTTAGCACTGTCAGCAGTGTTCATTCCCGGAGTGGACAACTGGGAAGCAGACTTTCTCAGCAGGCACGACCTCCACCCGGGAGAGTGGGGACTTCATCCAGAAGTCTTCCAAATGATTGTACACTGTTGGGAAAGGCCACAGGTGGACATGATGGCGTCCCGCCTCAACAAAAAGCTAAAAAGATATTGCGCCAGGTCAAGGGACCCTCAGGCGATAGCTGTGGACGCTCTAGTGACACCGTGGGTGTACCAGTCGGTTTATGTGTTCCCTTCTCTGCCTCTCATACCCAGGGTAATGAGAATAATAAGAAGGAGAGGAGTAAGAACTATACTATTGTTCCGGATTGGCCAAGAAAAGCTTGGTACCCAGAACTCCAAGAAATTATCTCAGAGGACCCATGGCCTCTGCCGCTCAGACAGGACCTGCTGCAGCAGGGGCCCTGTCTGTTCCAAGACTTAGCGTGGCTGCGTTTGACGGCATGGCGGTTGAACGCCGGATCCTGAAGGAAAAGGGCATTCTGGAGGAAGTTATCCCTACGCTAATTAAAGCTAGGAAAGAAGTGAACGCAAACCATTATCACCGCATATGGCGGAAATATGTTGCATGCTGTGAGGCCAGGAAGGCCCCAACGGAGGAATTTCAGCTAGGTCGATTTCTGCTCTTCCTACAGTCAGGGGTGACTATGGGCCTAAAATTGGGTTCCATTAAGGTCCAGATTTCGGCTCTATCGATTTTCTTCCAAAATAGAACTGACTTCACTGCCTGAAGTTCAGACTTTTGTTAAGGGAGTGCTGCATAGTCAGCCCCCGTTTGTGCCTCCAGTGGCACCGTGGGATCTCAACGTGGTGTTGAATTTCCTGAAGTCGCATTGGGTTGAGCCACTTAAATCCGTGGAGCTAAAATACCTCACGTGGAAAGTGGTCATGCTGTTGGCCTTGGCGTCGGCCAGGCGTGTATCAGAATTAGCGGCTTTATCATGCAAAAGCCCTTATCTAATTTTTTTATATGGATAGGGCGGAATTGAGGACTCGTTCCCAATTCCTTCCTAAGGTGGTATCAGTTTTTCATGTGAACCAACCTATTGTGGTGCCTGCGGCTACTTGGGACTTGGAGGATTCCAAGTTACTGGACGTAGTCAGGGCCCTGAAAAATATGTTTCCAGGACGGCTGGAGTCAGGAAAACTGACTCGCTATTTATCCTGTATGCACCCAACAAGCTGGGTGCTCCTGCTTCTAAGCAGACTATTGCTCGCTGGATCTGTAGCACGATTCAACTTGCACATTCTGGGCACCCATCCCAAGTGCGGATTGTCTGCAATACTTGTATATAGTTATTGCCTAACTAAAGGGTTATTGTTGAGCCATCTGTTGAGAGGCTCAGTTATATTTCATACTGTTAACTGGGTATAGTATCGGTGTGATTGGTGTGGCTGGTATGAGTCTTACCCGGGATTCAAAATACTTCCTTATTGTGTCAGCTCTTCCGGGCACAGTATCCTAACTGAGGTCTGGCGGAGGGTCATAGTGGGAGGAGCCAGTGCACACCAGGTAGTCCTAAAGCTTTCTTTAGTTGTGCCCAGTCTCCTGCGGAGCCGCTATTCCCCATGGTCCTTACGGAGTCCCAGCATCCACTACGGACTACGAGAAATAGATAAAATAAGATTTTACTCACCGGTAAATCTAACGTCCTAGAGGATGCTGGGACTCCGTAAGGACCATGGGGAAAGACGGGCTCCGCAGGAGACATGGGCACTTTAAGAAAGACTTTGACTCTGGGTTTGCACTGGCTCCTCCCTCTATGCCCCTCCTCCAGACCTCAGTTTGAGACTGTGCCCAGAGGAGATGGGTGCACTGCAGGGAGCACTCCTGAGTTTCCTGCTAAGAAAGTATATTTGTTAGGTTTTTTATTTTCAGGGAGCACAGCTGGCAACAGACTCCCTGCATCGAGGGACTGAGGAGAGAGAAGCAACCCTACTTCTCTGAGTTGCAAGGTCTTGTTTCTTAGGCTACTGGGCACCATTAGCTCCAGAGGGATTGGAACACAGGTTCGTCCTGGACGTTCGTCCCAGAGCCGCGCCGCCGTCCTTCTCACAGAGCCAGAAGAAAGAAGCCGGGTGAGTATGAAAAGAAAGAAGGCTTCAAAGGCGGCAGAAGACTTAGTGAGCTTCACTGAGGTAACGCACAGCACTGCAGCTGTTCGCCATTGCTCCCATACACCTCATACACTCCGGTCACTGTAAGGGTGCAGGGCGCAGGGGGGGCGCCCTGGGCAGCAATATAAACCTCTCCTATGGCAAACAGAGATATATACATGTACAGTTGGGCACTGTACATGTATATAAAAGAGCCCCCGCCATGTTTTACATATTTTGAGCGGGACAGACGCCCGCCGCCGAGGGGGCGGGGCTTCTCCCTCAGCACTCACCAGCACCATTTCTCTCCACAGCACAGCGCTGAGAGGAAGCTCCCCGGACTCTCCCCTGCTTACAGACGGTGACAGTGGGTTTTCAAGAGGGGGGGGGGGGGCACATAATGGGCGGTATACTGGTGTTTCAGCGCTATTGGAAGGAACATACTGTGTTTTTTTTCCTGGGTTATAGCGCTGGGGTGTGTGCTGGCATACTCTCTCTCTGTCTCTCCATAGGGCCTAGGGGGGAACCTGTCTTCAGAAAAGAGATACCCTGTGTGTGTGCAGTGTGTCGGTACATGTGTTTCGACATGTTTGACGCTGAAGGCTCACCTAAGGAGGAGGGGGAGTGCATGAATGTCAGGTCGCCGTCGGCAGCGCCGACACCGGACTGGATGGATATGTGGAATGTCTTGAGTGCTAATGTAAATTTATTACATAAGAGATTAGACAAAGCTGAGGCTAGGGAACAGGCAGGTAGTCAGACCATGCCTGTCCCAGTGGCATCGGGACCTTCCGGGTCTCAGAAGCGCACATTATCCCAAATCACTGACACAGATACCGAAACGGATTCAGATTCCAGTGTCGATTATGAGGATGCAAAATTACAGCCAAAAGTGGCTAAGGGTATTCGTTATATGATTATTGCTATAAAAGACGTTTTGCATATCACTGAGGAACCCCCTGTCCCGGACACGAGGGTACACATGTATAAAGAGAAAAAACCTGAGGTCACCTTTCCGTCCTCATATGAGCTAAGCGAATTGTGCGAAACGGCTTGGGAATTTCCAGACAGGAGACTGCAAATTCCCAAAAGGATTCTTATGGCGTATCCCTTCCCACAAAAGGACAGGATACGATGGGAATCTTCGCCTAAGGTGGACAAGGCGTTAACACGCTTATCAAAAAAGGTAGCACTGCCATCCATTTACACGCATTCTGGTACTATTAGGCCGGCTATGGCATCGGCCTGGGTTTGTAGTGCTGTCGCAGCATGGACTGATTCCCTATCAGCAGAGATTGAAACTCTGGATAAGGATACCATTTTAATGACCCTAGGGCATATAAAAGATGCTGCGTTATATATGAGGGATGCTCAAAGAGACATTTGTTCACTAAGCTCTAGAATAAATGCTATGTCTATTTCTGCTAGGCGACTCTTGTGGACCCGGCAGTGGACGGGGGATGCCGACTCAAAACGGCATATGGAGTCGTTGCCGTACAAGGGGGAAGAGTTGTTTGGAGAAGGCCTCTCGGACCTTGTCTCTACTGCTACAGCAGGTAAATCTAATTTTTTGCCTTATGTTCCCCCGCAACCTAAGAAGGCGCCTCCATTATCAAATGCAGTCCTTTCGTTCAAGTAAAGGCAAAAAGGTACGGGGATCGTCCTTTCTTGCCAGAGGTAAGGGCAAGGGGAAGAAGCTGCACACAGCTAGTTCCCAGGAGCAGAAGTCCTCCCCTGCGTCGGCAAAATCCACCGCATGACGCTGGGGCTTCCCTGGTGGAGTCAGCTCAAGTTGGGGCACGTCTTCGATTTTTCAGCCACATCTGGGTTCACTCCCGGGTGGATCCCTGGGCACTAGAGATTGTTTCTCAGGGATACAGGCTGAAATTCGAAGAGGTGCCTCCTCGCCGGTTTTTCAAGTCGGCTCTGCCAGCTTCTCTTTCGGAGAGGGAGTTAGTGTTAAATGCAATTCAAAAATTGTATCTTCAACAGGTGATAGTCAAGGTTCCCATTCTGCAACAAGGAAAGGGGTATTACTCAACCCTGTTTGTGGTACCGAAACCGGACGGTTCGGTCAGACCCATTTTGAATTTAAAATCCCTGAACCTGTACTTAAAAAAAGTTCAAGTTCAAGATGGAATCGCTCAGATCGGTCATCGCCAGCCTGGAAGGGGGGGGGATTGGATGGTTTCCCTAGACATAAAGGATGCATACCTTCATGTTCCGATATTTCCTCCTCATCAGGCGTTCCTGAGATTTGCGGTACAGGACTGTCATTACCAATTTCAGACGTTGCCGTTTGGGCTTTCCACGGCCCCGAGGATTTTTACCAAGGTAATGGCAGAAATGATGGTGCTCCTGCGCAAGCAATTATCCCATACTTGGACGATCTCCTAATAAAGGCGAGATCTCGAGAGAAGTTACTGGACAGCGTATCACTGTCTGTGAAGACGTTACAGCAACACGGCTGGATTCTCAATATTCCGAAGTCACAGCTGGTTCCTACAACGCGTCTGACCTTTTTGGGCCTGATTCTGGACACAGACCAGAAAAAGGTTTTTTTCCGTTGGAAAAGGCTCAGGAGCTCATGGCTCTGGTCAAGAACCTATTGAAGCCAAAAAAGATTTCTGTGCATCACTGCACACGTGTCCTGGGGAAGATGGTGGCATCTTACGAGGCCATCCCCTTCGGCAGGTTCCATGCGAGGACTTTTCAATGGGACCTACTGGACAAGTGGTCCGGGTCTCATTTACAAATGCATCAAAGGATCACCCTGTCTCCCAGAGCCAGGGTATCTCTCCTATGGTGGCTACACAGTGCTCACCTAGAGGGCCGCAGGTTCGGCATTTAGAACTGGATCCTGGTGACCACGGACGCAAGCCTCCGAGGTTGGGGAGCAGTCACACTGGGAAGAAATTTCCAAGGTCTCTGGTCAAGTCTAGAGACTTGTCTCCACATCAACGTCCTGGAGTTGTGGGCCATATACAACGCCCTACGTCAAGCGGAGGCATTACTTCGCAACAAGCCAGTTCTGATTCAGTCGGACAATGTCACAGCAGTGGCTCATGTAAACCGCCAAGGTGGCACAAGGAGCAGGGTGGCAATGGCAGAAGCCACCAGGATTCTTCGCTGGGCGGAAGGTCATGTAAGCGCACTGTCAGCAGTGTTCATTCCGGGAGTGGACAACTGGGAAGCGGACTTCCTCAGCAGACACGATCTGCATCCGGGAGAGTGGGGACTTCATCAGGAAGTCTTCGCACAGCTCGTGGGTCGGTGGGGATTGCCCCAAATAGACATGATGGCGTCCCGTCTCAACAAAAAGCTAAAGCGGTATTGCGCCAGGTCAAGGGACCCTCAGGCGGTGGCGGTAGACGCCCTGGTGACGCCTTGGGTGTTCAGGTCGGTCTATGTGTTCCCTCCTCTTCCTCTCATACCCAAGGTGTTGAGAATAATAAGACGAAGAGGAGAACAATCTTCGTTGCTCCGGTTTGGCCACGAAGGACTTGGTATCCGGATCTGCAGGAGTTGCTCACAGAAGTTCCGTGGCCTCTTCCTCTTCGACAGGACCTACTGCAACAGGGGCCCTGTATGTTCCAAGACTTACCGCGGCTGCGTTTGACGGCATGGCGGTTGAACGCCGGATCCTAGCGGAAAAAGGTATTCCGGAGGTGGTCATTCCTACCCTGATTAAGGCTAAGAAGGACGTGACATCGAAACATCATCACCGCATATGGAGAAAATATGTTTCTTGGTGTGAGGCCAGGAATGCTCCTACGGAAGAATTCCATTTGGGCCGTTTCCTTCACTTCCTTCAAACTGGAGTGAATTTGGGCCTAAAATTAGGGTCCATAAAGGTTCAAATTTCGGCTTTATCCATTTTCTTTCAAAAGGAATTGGCTTCTCTTCCTGAAGTTCAGACATTTGTGAAGGGAGTACTGCATATTCAGCCCCCGTTTGTACCTCCGGTGGCGCCTTGGGACCTTAACGTGGTGTTAAGTTTCCTTAAGTCACATTGGTTTGAACCACTCAACGCGGTGGAGTTGAAGTACCTCACTTGGAAGGTGGTCATGTTGTTGGCCTTAGCTTCAGCAAGGCAAGTTTCGGAATTGGCGGCTTTGTCACATAAAAGCCCCTATCTGGTTTTTCATGTGGATAGGGCGGAATTGAGGACTCGTCCTCACTTCCTTCCTAAGGTGGTCTCATCTTTTCATATGAACCAACCTATTGTAGTGCCTGTGGCTACGCGTGACTTGGAGGATTCCAAGTCCCTTGATGTGGTCAGGGCTTTGAAGATTTATGTGGCCAGAACAGCTAGGGTCAGGAAGACAGAAGCTTTGTTTGTTCTATATGCGGCCAACAAGATTGGCGCTCCTGCTTCAAAGCAGACTATTGCTCGCTGGATCTGTAACACGATTCAGCAGGCGCATTCTACGGCAGGTTTGCCGTTGCCAAAATCGGTTAAGGCCCATTCCACTAGGAAGGTGGGCTCTTCTTGGGCGGCTGCCCGAGGGGTCTCGGCACTACAGCTGTGCCGAGCTGCTACTTGGTCGGGGTCAAACACCTTTGCAAAGTTCTATAAGTTTGATACCCTGGCTGAGGAGGACCTCCTGTTTGCTCAATCGGTGCTGCAGAGTCATCCGCACTCTCCCGCCCGTTTGGGAGCTTTGGTATAATCCCCATGGTCCTTACGGAGTCCCAGCATCCTCTAGGACGTTAGAGAAAATAAGATTTTAAACCTACCGGTAAATCTTTTTCTCGTAGTCCGTAGAGGATGCTGGGCGCCCGTCCCAAGTGCGGACATCTTCTGCAAAACTTGTATATAGTTACTGCTTACATAAGGGTTATGTTGTAGTTTCATCGGTTTTGGACCGAGACTATGTTGTTTGTTCATACTGTTAACTGGGTAGTTTATCACAAGTTATACGGTGTGCTTGGTGTGGCTGGTATGAATCTTGCCCTTGGATTAACAAAAATCCTTTCCTCGTATTGTTCATCTCCTCTGGGCACAGTTTTTTTTAACTGAGGTCTGGAGGAGGGGCATAGAGGGAGGAGCCAGTGCACACCCAGAGTCAAAGTCTTTCTTAAAGTGCCCATGTCTCCTGCGGAGCCCGTCTTTCCCCATGGTCCTTACGGAGTCCCAGCATCCTCTACGGACTACGAGAAAAAGATTTACCGGTAGGTTTAAAATCTTATTTTTATTTTATTTTTTAAACTAAAATCATTTGGGATAGGGTTAAAGTCATATTCTTCACCTAATTCACTTATAAAAAAACCCGACAATTTCAAAGCGGTTTTCGGCGAAATAAATAGTCAGTTAAGTGGTTAAAAGTTTAGGTGGATATTAGAAACAAGTGGGTTTGCTTGGTAATTGATAGGGCAGCATTGTAAAATTTAGAGGATGAAGTTAGAGTTGACGAAGTTGCATATAGAGTCCTCCAGTGTATGTGCCTTGGTGAGGTTGGATTACCTGTATAACTGTATGCAATGACTGCATTTGCATTGTCTAAGGATGCAGTGAGTGTGTTGTGGAAATATATAGGCAGATCTGGAATAACTAATAGAAAATTTACGTAGCTTTATGGAACTTGCTAATTTTCACAATTTAGCAACCAACACAGGAGCTGCTTTTCGCTCCACTTTTTAAATCCTGGGTATTGTCTTTGTGTCAGTTTTTGGTGGATTTCTAGCAATATCCCTTTGGTAAATATGCCTGCTAGAGCATGTGTTGGTGTTGCTGTGCCCACTGCTGCACACAAGTCCACGAACACACAGCGACACCTATGCAGGAGTGGGGGTAGAACAGGGGTGGGCAATTATTTCAGCTGGGGGGCCGCTTAACACTTCCAGTGAATGTTCGAGGGCCACACACAAGGGCGGGGCCTAATATGAATGACAAATATTTGTAGGAGTAAGTCCTTTTTGCAGCTCTGCGTACACATACGATTGCACACTTGCACTGGCGAATTTACACTCCTCCTGGGGGCGGCGACTACCCGAACGCAGGACAGCAAAATTTGCAGCACAGTGATCAGGTCTGAATCAGCCCCTCAGTCAGCAGTTGCTGCAAGATGCAAATGCAGCCAACTCAAAATAAGACCCGTTATAGGTCCCAATTCTGACCCGGTCGCTGCTGTGTATTTTCGCACAGCGGGTGAACGGGTCTGAACTGCGCATGCATTGCAGTGCGCAGGCACGTCGGTCCGCTGCGCTGGGGAGCGTCGGGCAGTGATGGGATGGTGCGAACAAAGCGATCGCACAGGCGATCGCAAGGTGATTGACAGGAAGAGGCCGTTTGTGGGTGGCAACTGACCGTTTTAGAGGAGTGCACAGAAAAATGCAGGAGGTACCAGGCGTTTGGAGGGAGGGTTTCTGACGTCAGCTCCGGCCCCGATCATCGCACTGGAAGAGTAAGTCCTGGGCTGAGCAGAGACTGCACAAACTTCTGTTTGTGCAGCTCTCCTTCACATGCGATCGTACACCTGCACAGTGATTTCACTCCCCCTGTAGGAGGCGACTACCTGATCGTAGCAGTGCAAAAATCACACCCTAGCGATCAGGTCTGAATTAGGCCCATAGTTTTATTTATATATTTCTCTGACGTCCTAGTGGATGCTGGGAACTCCGTAAGGACCATGGGGAATAGACGGGCTCCGCAGGAGACTGGGCACTCTTAAAAGAAAGATTAGGTACTATATCTGGTGTGCACTGGCTCCTCCCTCTATGCCCCTCCTCCAGACCTCAGTTAGAATCTGTGCCCGGCCAGAGCTGGATGCACTTAGTGGGCTCTCCTGATCTCACTAGAAAAGAAAGTATTTGTTAGGTTTTTTATTTTCAGTGAGATCTGCTGGCAACAGACTCACTGCTACGTGGGACTTATGGGAGAGAAGCAAACCTACCTGCTTGCAGCTAGCTTGTGCTTCTAGGCTACTGGACACCATTAGCTCCGGAGGGATCGAACACAGGGCCCGACCTCGATCGTCCGTTCCCGGAGCCGCGCCACCGTCCCCCTTGCAGAGCCAGAAGACGGAAGAAACCGGAGGAAATCGGCGGCTGAAGACTTCGGTCTTCAATAAGGTAGCGCACAGCACTGCAGCTGTGCGCCATTGCTCCCACAGCACACCACACGCTCCGGTCACTGGTGGGTGCAGGGCGCTGGGGGGGGGGGCGCCCTGGGCTGCAATTAATATACCTTTTGGCAATAAAAAGCACATAATACAGTGTTTAACACTGTATATGTGCAGAAACCCCCGCCATTAACGTTATAAAAAGCGGGAGAAGCCTGCCGTTGAAGGGGCGGGGCTATCTCCCTCAGCACAGCCAGCGCCATTTTCTCTTCACAGCTCCGCTGGAAGGACGCTCCCCAGGCTCTCCCCTGCAGTATACACTACAGAAAGGGTAAAAAAGAGAGGGGGGGCACATAAATTTAGGCGCAAATTGTGATATAAGCAGCTATAGGGGGAAAATTCACTTTGTGTATAGTGTATATCCCTCTGTTATATAGCGCTCTGGTGTGTGCTGGCATACTCTCTCTCTGTCTCCCCAAAGGACTTTGTGGGGTCCTGTCCTCAGTCAGAGCATTCCCTGTGTGTGTGTGCGGTGTGTCGGTACGGCTGTGTCGACATGTTTGATGAGGACGCTTACGTGGAGGCGGAGCAGGTGCCGATAAGTGTGATGTCGCCCCCTGCGGGGCCGACACCTGAGTGGATGGATATGTGGAAGGTATTAACCGACGGTGTCAACTCCTTGCATAAAAGGTTCGATGACGCAGCTTTGGGACAGCCGGCATCTCAGCCCGCGCCTGCCCAGGCATCTCAGAGGCCGTCAGGGGCTCAAAAACGCCCGCTACCTCAGATGGCAGACACAGATGTCGACACGGAGTCTGACTCCAGTGTCGACGAGGATGAGACAAATATACAATCCACTAGGGCCATCCGATGCATGATTACGGCAATGAAAAATGTGTTGCACATTTCTGACATTAACCCGGTTACCACAAAAAAGGGTATTATGTTTCGGGAGAAAAAACAGCCAGTGACTTTTCCCCCATCTGATGAGTTAAATGAATTGTGTGAAGAAGCGTGGGGTTCCCCAGATAAGAAACTAGTAATTTCTAAGCGGTTACTAATGGCGTACGCTTTCCCGCCAACGGATAGGTTACGCTGGGAGACATCCCCTAAGGTGGACAAGGCGCTCACACGCTTATCAAAAAAGGTGGCACTGCCTTCTCAGGATACGGCCGCCTTAAAGGAGCCTGCAGATAGAAAGCAGGAGGCTATCCTGAAGTCTGTGTATACACACTCAGGTACTATACTGAGACCTGCTATTGCTTCAGCATGGATGTGTAGTGCTGCAGCAGCGTGGTCTGATTCCCTGTCTGATAACATTGATTCCCTTGACAGGGACACTATATTGCTAACCATAGAGCATATTAAAGACGTAGTCTTATATATGAGAGATGCACAGAGGGACATTTGCCAGCTGGCATCTAGAATTAATGCAATGTCCATTTCTGCCAGGAGAGTATTATGGACTCGGCAGTGGACAGGTGATGCTGATTCTAAAAGGCACATGGAAATTTTGCCTTATAAGGGTGAGGAATTGTTTGGGGACGGTCTTTCGGACCTCGTATCCACAGCAACAGCTGGGAAGTCGACTTTTTTACCTCAGGTTCCCTCACAGCCTAAGAAAGCACCGTATTATCAAGTACAGTCCTTTCGGCCTCAGAAAGGCAAGCGGGTTAGAGGAGCGTCCTTTCTGCCCAGAGGCAGGGGTAGAGGGAAAAAGCTGCACCATACAGCCAGTTCCCAAGAACAAAAATCCTCCTCTGCTTCCTCTAAGTCCACCGCATGACGCTGGGGCTCCACATGTGGAGCCAGGTGCGGTGGGGGCCCGTCTCCGGAACTTCAGCGACCAGTGGGTTCACTCACAGGTGGATCTCTGGGTTCTACAAGTGGTATCTCAGGGATACAAGCTGGAGTTCGAGACGTCTCCCCCTCGCCGTTACCTCAAATCAGCCTTGCCAGCTACTTCCCAGGACAGGGAGGTAGTACTGGCGGCAATTCACAAGCTGTACCTCCAGCAGGTGATAATCAAAGTTCCCCTCCTTCAACAGGGACGGGGTTACTATTCCACAATGTTTGTGGTACCGAAACCAGACGGTTCGGTGAGACCCATTCTAAATTTGAAATCCTTGAACACTTATATAAGGAAGTTCAAGTTCAAAATGGAATCGCTCAGGGCGGTTATTGCAAGCCTGGAAGAGGGGGATTACATGGTATCACTGGACATCAAGGATGCTTACCTACATGTCCCCATTTACCCACCTCACCAGGTGTACCTCCGTTTTGTGGTACAGGACTGCCATTACCAATTCCAGACGTTGCCGTTTGGTCTGTCCTCGGCACCGAGGGTATTTACCAAAGTAATGGCCGAAATGATGATACTACTTCGGAAGAAGGGAGTTATAATTTTCCCGTACTTGGACGATCTCCTTATAAAGGCGAGGTCCAGGGAGCAGTTGTTGGTCGGAGTAGCACTATCTCAGGAAGTGCTACAACAGCACGGCTGGATTCTGAATATCCCAAAGTCGCAGCTGGTTCCTGTCACACCCCGCGGGCAGCGGCGGCCGCGCTTACCGCTGCGGGTGTCCTGGATGGCCTGGCGTCTCTCCCCTCCGGCGGCCTCGGGGGTCCGGCGTCGGGTCGGCGGGTCTCTCCGGCGGCTCCCGGAGCGAGGGCGCCGCCATGCTGCTTTAGATTAGGTAGGCGGAGCGGGGCTGACGTCATCTGCCCGCTCCGCCAATCAGACCAAGGCGGGAGGTTCAAAGCCAGACGCCGAGCAGGGAGCCGGCGCCTGTGTATCATCGTTCTGCTTGTCAGAAGCAGTGATTTCCAGAGCTCCCTTGTTCCTATTTTCCGCTGTGTCTCCAGTGTCTCCAGTGTCCCAGTGTCTCCAGTGTCTCCAGTGTCCCAGTGTCTCCAGTGTCTCCACGCACTTCCGTGCCTCCAAGCGCCCGAGCGCCATCACGCACCTCCGTGCCTCCAAGCGCCCGAGCGCCATCACGCACTTCCGTGCCTCCAAGCGCCCGAGCGCCATCACGCACTTCCGTGCCTCCAAGCGCCCGAGCGCCATCACGCACCTCCGTGCCTCCAAGCGCCCGAGCGCCATCACGCACCTCCGTGCCTCCAAGCGCCCGAGCGCCATCACGCACCTCCGTGCCTCCAAGCGCCCGAGCGCCATCACGCACTTCCGTGCCTCCAAGCGCCCGAGCGCTATCACGCACCTCCGTGCCACCAAGGCGCCATCAGCACCTCAGTACCTCGGCACCTCAGTGCCTCTGTTCCTCAGCACTCCGGTGCCTCAGCACCATAGAACCTCAGCACCTCGGAGCCTCTGCACCTTAGTATCACAGAACTCCAACACCTCAGTACCTCGGTGTCTCAGCACCTCAGTGCCTTCAACACCTCAATAATACCAGCATCTCTGTACCTCAGCACTCAGCACTTTCACTAGTCTTGTTTTTCAGGAGACCTTCATCATTCCTCCGTGCTTCCTGCTTACCGTCTTCATCCTGTATGAAGAAGACCTACATCCGGCCATCTCTATTGCGACCCAGTAGCGGTTCCTCTTCCCTGTCACCGGAAGAAGCCCCGAGTCCACAACACCCTTCGACCAGGTCAGTGATAGTATACGCAGGCCACATGGACCCGGGGAATCGGAACCCAGAAGCAAGTGCCATCCAAGATCTGGTTTCCCGTGTACAGAGTCAGGAAGCGGCGCAAAACCAGGTGATGCGGTATCTCCAAGAGCTATCCGGCAGGTTGGATCAAATTCAGGTTTCCCTGGCTTCAGTAGTTCCAGTTCCAGCTCCAGTACCCACTCCGGCAGTCGTTCCTGTTAATGCTCACGCAGTGTCCGGTACCAGGTCACGCCTTCAGCTTCCCACTCCCTCTCGCTACAACGGCAACCCGAAGAATTGCCGTGGTTTTCTTAACCAGTGCGAGGTGCAGTTTGAACTCCTCGCACACAATTTTCCCACGGATCGATCCAAAGTAGCATACATTATTTCCTTGCTTGAGGGTTCAGCGTTGGAATGGGTGTCTCCTTTATGGGAGCGATCTGATCCTTTGGTTTCCAACTACACTAATTTCATCTCATCTTTCCGCCGGATCTTTGATGAGCCTGGCAGAACGGCCGCTGCCTCTTCAGATCTTCTTAGAGTTCGACAAGGCTCTCGTTCAGTGGGTCAGTATGTGATTCATTTTCAGACCATAGCTTCCGAATTGCGCTGGGATAATGATGCCTTACGGGCCGCTTTCTGGAACGGGCTGTCCGACCGTCTTAAAGACGAATTGATTACAAGAGATTTGCCAGATTCCTTGGAACAGTTGATCTCGCTCTGTGTGAAAGTGGATCTCCGCATGCAGGAACGAGTTGGCGAACGTTCTCTGTCTGATCGGTGCAGATTCCGGGCTCCTCCGTCTAAACCATCGGTTACGACAGCTCCAGACGAACCCATGCAGATTAATCGGTCTCGACTGTCTCCAGAGGAGCGACAGCGTCGGCGTGAGAACAAACTTTGCCTCTACTGTGGAGCCGCGGATCACTTCCTCAAGTCTTGCAAAGCTCGCCCGGGAAACGGGCAATCCTAGCCTGTTCCGGGGAAGTCAAGCTGGGTGTGGTTTCTCAATCTTCTCCAGAAGTGGACTGTTTACTCTCAGTATCTTTGTCTACTAAAACAAAAGTCAAGACCGTTATGGCTCTTTTGGATTCAGGTGCTGCGGGGAATTTTATTTCTCTTTCCTGCGCCCAGAGTTTGGGTTTGAAATTACAGTTGGTCGAACGACCTATTACTATTACAGCCATTAACGGGGTTCAAATTCCTAACGCCTTGATTACGAGTCAGTCTGAGTCAATTCAGCTACAAGTGGGAGCTTTACATCATGAACAACTGAAGTTTCTAGTTATTCAGGAAATGTCTCATGATCTCGTTTTGGGTTTTCCCTGGCTCAGGCTACACAACCCTCATGTCGACTGGGGGTCGACACAAATAATTTCTTGGAGTCCTTTCTGCCGATTGAATTGTCTTACTCCTGTCGTTCCACTCCGTGCGTCGGCCAAGTTGGACGTGGAGTTAGTTCCTGAGGCTTATCGAGAGTTTTTGGATGTCTTCTCGGAACAGGCGGCTGATAAATTACCTCCGCATAGGGCTTGGGACTGTCCCATTGAGCTCATTCCTGGGAAAATACCGCCTCGAGGTCGCACTTATCCTTTGTCGGTTCCAGAGACACAAGCTATGTCTGAGTACATTAAGTCGAATTTGCAGAAGGGCTTCATTCGTCCCTCCACTTCTCCAGCGGGAGCTGGCTTCTTCTTTGTAAAGAAAAAAGATGGAGGGCTGAGACCATGCATCGACTATCGTGGTTTAAATGAAGTCACCATTAAAAACAAGTATCCTCTGCCGCTCATCACAGAGCTTTTCGATAGAGTGCGTGGAGCTCGAGTATTTACTAAGCTTGACTTAAGAGGAGCATACAACTTGATACGTATTCGTCAAGGAGATGAGTGGAAGACGGCTTTCAATACGAGAGATGGGCATTATGAGTACCTGGTAATGCCATTTGGCCTCAGCAACGCCCCCGCTGTCTTTCAAGGATTCATTAATGAAGTCTTTCGGGATATGTTGTATCTGAATGTAGTAGTCTATTTGGATGACATTTTGATTTTTTCTAAGAATCTTTCTGAGCACCGACTACAAGTTAAGGAAGTACTCCTTCGGTTGCGCAAGAATCATCTTTATGGCAAGATCTCCAAGTGCACCTTTGAGGTTCCTTCTATTTCATTTTTGGGCTACATTATTTCTGGAACTGAATTGCGTATGGATCCGGAGAAACTTTCGGCCATCCGGGATTGGACTCAACCTCTTTCCTTAAAAGCAGTGCAACGATTTCTAGGATTCGCAAATTATTATCGGAAATTTATAAGAGGTTTCTCTACCATCGTGGCACCTATTACGGCTCTGACTAAAAAAGGGGCTGACCCAAGCAATTGGCCTTCTGAAGCAATAGCAGCGTTCAAACAGTTGAAGACCGCCTTTATATCTGCTCCCGTACTTCAGCAGCCAGATTTCCTAAAACCATTCTTTTTGGAGGTTGATGCTTCCACGGTAGGCATAGGTGCTGTACTCTCGCAATACGCCTCAGATGGGAAGTTGCATCCGTGTGGGTTTCATTCTCGCAAGTTCTCCCCTGCTGAACTAAATTACACCATCGGAGACAAAGAGCTACTGGCAATTAAATCTGCGTTGGAAGAATGGAGGTATCTTCTGGAGGGTGCTAAACACTTAATTACAATTTTTACGGACCACAAGAATTTACTGTATCTAAAGACGGCCCAATGTTTGAACCCCCGTCAGGCGAGATGGGCGCTCTTCTTTACCAGATTTTCCTTTATCATCAAGTATCGGGCTGGAATTCTAAATACCAAGGCGGATGCCCTATCCCGTTCAGTGATGGCTTCCGATGAGGAGAATACTATGGGGAAGGCATTAATCCTCAGTCCCATCTCTATTTCTGCAGCTCCCACTAGGTTGGGCCCTCCTCCGGGAAGAATGTCGGTACCAGTTAAATTTCGACCGAGACTGTTGCAGTGGGCACACACTTCTAAGTTTTCTGGTCATCCGGGAATTCAGAAAATGTGGGAATTTCTGCGAAGATCATACTGGTGGGACACTATGAAAAAAGATGTTCAAGAGTATGTCAATTCGTGTCCTCAATGTGCTCAGCACAAAACTCCACGTCTGCCGCCTACGGGTTTGTTGCATCCTTTGTCCATTCCTAAAAGGCCTTGGACTCATATCTCGATGGACTTTGTTACTGAATTACCGCTCTCTAAGGGTCATAACACCATTTGGGTGATCATTGACCGATTCTCTAAGATGGCACATTTTATTCCGTTGACCGGATTACCCTCCGCTTCCAAGTTGGCCCTGTTATTTATCCAAGAGCATTTCCGCCTGCACGGGTTACCTCTGGAAATAGTCTCAGATCGGGGAGTACAGTTTACAGCGAGATTCTGGAGAGCCCTCTGTTCAACTCTACAAATTAAGCTCAAATTCTCTTCTGCTTACCATCCACAGACTAATGGGCAAACTGAACGCGTCAATCAGGATCTAGAGACTTTTCTCCGTATTTACCTTTCCCCTTCTCAAGATAACTGGGTGGAGTTGTTGCCGTGGGCTGAGTTTGCCCACAACCATTTTTATCATTCTTCTACTGGTGAGTCTCCATTCTTTATTAATTATGGATTTCATCCCCAAGTTCCGGAGTTGCCCATTTGTCCTCCAGAAGAAGTTCCTGCTGCAGCCTCAACTCTTCGACATTTCACTCAAATTTGGAGCCGAGTTCATGCCAATCTTAAGAGGGTTTCCGGTCGCTATAAATTCTTTGCGCATAGGAAACGACGAGCAGCTCCTCAATATAAGGTTGGTGACAAGGTATGGCTCTCTACCCGCAATCTTCGTTTGAAAGTACCCACCATGAAATTTGCCTCAAGGTTCATTGGTCCTTTCTCAGTGCGGCAAGTCTTGAACCCGGTCGTTTGCAAATTGGAGTTGCCTTCCCACCTTCGAATTCCAAACTCCTTCCACGTCTCTCTCCTCCGCCCCCTCATTCTAAATCGGTTCCACTCAGCATCTCCTAGGCCAACTACTACTGTGTCTGAAGCTGGGACAGAATTTGAAATCAAAGCTATTCTTGACTCTCGTTATTTTCATAAGAAATTACAGTACTTGGTAGAATGGAAAGGTTATGGTCCTGAAGAGAGAAGTTGGATCAATGCTACTGAGGTAATGGCTCCCCGACTGGTTCGAATCTTCCATTCCAGACATCCAACTAAACCCGGAAAGTGTCCAGGGGCCACTCCTGGAGGAGGGGGTACTGTCACACCCCGCGGGCAGCGGCGGCCGCGCTTACCGCTGCGGGTGTCCTGGATGGCCTGGCGTCTCTCCCCTCCGGCGGCCTCGGGGGTCTGGCGTCGGGTCGGCGGGTCTCTCCGGCGGCTCCCGGAGCGAGGGCGCCGCCATGCTGCTTTAGATTAGGTAGGCGGAGCGGGGCTGACGTCATCTGCCCGCTCCGCCAATCAGACCAAGGCGGGAGGTTCAAAGCCAGACGCCGAGCAGGGAGCCGGCGCCTGTGTATCATCGTTCTGCTTGTCAGAAGCAGTGATTTCCAGAGCTCCCTTGTTCCTATTTTCCGCTGTGTCTCCAGTGTCTCCAGTGTCTCCAGTGTCTCCAGTGTCTCCAGTGTCCCAGTGTCTCCAGTGTCCCAGTGTCTCCAGTGTCTCCACGCACCTCCGTGCCTCCAAGCGCCCGAGCGCCATCACGCACCTCCGTGCCTCCAAGCGCCCGAGCGCCATCACGCACTTCCGTGCCTCCAAGCGCCCGAGCGCCATCACGCACCTCCGTGCCTCCGAGCGCCATCACGCACCTCCGTGCCTCCAAGCGCCCGAGCGCCATCACGCACCTCCGTGCCTCCGAGCGCCATCACGCACTTCCGTGCCTCCAAGCGCCCGAGCGCTATCACGCACCTCCGTGCCACCAAGGCGCCTGAGCGCCATCAGCACCTCAGTACCTTGGCACCTCAGTGCCTCTGTTCCTCAGCACTCCGGTGCCTCAGCACCATAGAACCTCAGCACCTCGGAGCCTCTGCACCTTAGTATCACAGAACTCCAACACCTCAGTACCTCGGTGTCTCAGCACCTCAGTGCCTTCAGCACCTCAATAATACCAGCATCTCTGTACCTCAGCACTCAGCACTTTCACTAGTCTTGTTTTTCAGGAGACCTTCATCATTCCTCCGTGCTTCCTGCTTACCGTCTTCATCCTGTATGAAGAAGACCTACATCCGGCCATCTCTATTGCGACCCAGTAGCGGTTCCTCTTCCCTGTCACCAGAAGAAGCCCCGAGTCCACAACACCCTTCGACCAGGTCAGTGATAGTTCCTACGACGCGTCTGCTGTTCCTGGGTATGATTCTGGACACAGAACAGAAGAAGGTGTTTCTCCCGGAGGAGAAGGCCAAGGAGTTGTCATCTCTGGTCAGAGACCTCCTAAAACCAAAACAGGTGTCGGTGCATCACTGCACGCGAGTCCTGGGAAAGATGGTAGCTTCTTACGAGGCAATTCCATTCGGCAGGTTCCATGCAAGAATCTTTCAGTGGGATCTGTTAGACAAGTGGTCCGGATCGCATCTTCAGATGCATCGGCTGATCACTCTGAACCCGAGGGCCAGGGTGTCTCTGCTGTGGTGGCTGCAGAGTGCTCATCTTCTCGAAGGCCGCAGATTCGGCATACAGGACTGGGTCCTGGTGACCACGGATGCAAGCCTCTGAGGTTGGGGGGCAGTCACTCAGGGAAGAAACTTCCAAGGACAATGGTCGAGTCAGGAGGCTTCCCTACACATAAATATTCTGGAACTAAGGGCCATTTACAATGCCCTAAGTCAGGCAAAACCCCTGCTTCAAAACAAGCCGGTGCTGATTCAGTCAGACAACATCACGGCGGTCGCCCATGTAAACTGACAGGGCGGCACAAGAAGCAGGATGGCGATGACAGAAGCCACAAGGATTCTCCGATGAGCGGAAAATCACGTGATAGCACTGTCAGCAGTGTTCATTCCGGGAGTGGACAACTGGGAAGCAGACTTCCTCAGCAGGCACGACCTCCACCCGGGAGAGTGGGGACTTCATCCAGAAGTCTTCCAGCTGATTGTAAATCGTTGGGAAAGGCCACAGGTGGACATGATGGCGTCCCGCCTCAACAAAAAGCTAAAAAGATATTGCGCCAGGTCAAGGGACCCTCAGGTGATAGCTGTGGACGCTCTAGTGACACCGTGGGTGTACCAGTCGGTTTATGTGTTCCCTCCTCTTCCTCTCATACCAAAGGTACTGAGGATAATAAGAAAGAGAGGAGTAAGAACTATACTCATCGTTCCGGATTGGCCAAGAAGGACTTGGTACCCGGAACTACAAGAAATGATCTCAGAGGACCCTTGGCCTCTGCCTCTCAGACAGGACCTGCTACAGCAGGGGCCCTGTCTGTTCCAAGACTTACCGCGGCTGCGTTTGACGGCATGGCGGTTGAACGCCGGATCCTGATGGAAAAGGGCATTCCAGTTGAAGTCATTCCTACGCTGATAAAAACTAGGAAGGATGTGACATCAAAACATTATCACCGCATATGGCGAAAATATGTTGCTTGGTGTGAGTCTATGAAGGCCCCAACAGAAGAATTTCAGCTGGGTCGATTTCTGCACTTCCTACAGTCAGGAGTGACTTTGGGCCTAAAATTGGGATCCATTAAAGTCCAGATTTCGGCCCTGTCTATTTTCTTTCAAAAAGAACTGGCTTCACTGCCTGAAGTTCAGACGTTTGTTAAGGGAGTGCTGCATATTTAGCCTCCTTTTGTGCCTCCAGTGGCACCTTGGGATCTCAACGTTGTGTTGAATTTCCTAAAATCACATTGGTTTGAGCCACTTCAGACCGTGGAGTTGAAATATCTCACGTGGAAAGTGGTCATGCTTTTGGCCTTGGCTTCGGCTAGGCGTGTGTCAGAATTGGCGGCTTTGTCATGTAAAAGCCCCTATCTGATCTTCCATATGGACAGGGCAGAATTGAGGACTCGTCCCCAATTTCTCCCTAAGGTGGTATCAGCGTTTCATTTGAACCAACCTATTGTGGTGCCTGCGGCTACTGGGGACTTGGAGGATTCCAAGTTGCTGGACGTAGTCAGGGCCCTGAAAATTTTATTTTTCCAGGACGGCTGGAGTCAGGAAAACTGACTCGCTGTTTATCCTGATGGCACCCAACAAGCTGGGTGCTCCTGCTTCTAAGCAGACTATTGCTCGCTGGTTCTGTAGCACGATTCAACTTGCACATTCAGCGGCTGGACTGCCGCATCCTAAATCAGTCAAAGCCCATTCCACGAGGAAGGTGGGCTCTTCTTGGGCGGCTGCCCGAGGGGTCTCGGCTTTACAACTTTGCCGAGCTGCTACCTGGTCGGGATCAAACACGTTTGCAAAATTCTACAAGTTTGATACCCTGGCTGAGGAGGACCTTGAGTTTGCTCATTCGGTGCTGCAGAGTCATCCGCACTCTCCCGCCCGTTTGGGAGCTTTGGTATAATCCCCATGGTCCTTACGGAGTACCCAGCATCCACTAGGACGTCAGAGAAAATAAGATTTTACTCACCGGTAAATCTATTTCTCGTAGTCCGTAGTGGATGCTGGGAGCCCGTCCCAAGTGCGGAATTCTACAATACTTGTATATAGTTATTGCTTAACTATAGGGTTTTTTGTTCTGAGCCATCAGTTTAATGAGGCTCAGTTGTTGTTCATACTGTTAACTGGGTATAGTTATCACGAGTTGTACGGTGTGATTGGTGTGGCTGGTATGAGTCTTACCCTGGATTCCAAATCCTTTCCTTGTAATGTCAGCTCTTCCGGGCACAGTTTCCCTAACTGAGGTCTGGAGGAGGGGCATAGAGGGAGGAGCCAGTGCACACCAGATGTAGTACCTAATCTTTTCTTTAAAGAAGTGCCCAGTCTCCTGCGGAGCCCGTCTATTCCCCATGGTCCGTACGGAGTACCCAGCATCCACTACGGACTACGAGAAATAGATTTACCGGTGAGTAAAATCTTATATATATATATATATCTATATATATATATATATATATATATATATATATATATATACAAAAACACACACACAATATACATTACACCGCATACGTAGTTTTTTACAGGCAAAATACAAATGTCTAAAGAACACATCCACTAATAAAAAAAAATAAAAAAAAAATGCTGAAAACAAACAGCATCCTGTGTAATGCTGTTATCAATCGTATTCACAGCTGGTTACTAGCTCCCCCCCCCCCCCCCTCTCCTCCTCTTCGCTGAACCCACATAGCAGTCTCAAACCTCCCCTCTCCCTTAAACCCATATAGCAGTCTCTACCCCCCTTCCCCCACCCCTGAACCCATATAGCAGTCACTACCCCCCTTCACCCCCTCCCCTGAACCTATACAGCAGTCTCTACCCCCCTTCCCCCCCCTCCCCTGAACCTATACAGCAGTCTCTACCCCCCTTCCCCCCCTCCCCCGAACCTATACAGCAGTCTCTACCCCCCTCCTCTCCTTCTCTCCCCCTCCCCTCCCCCCTCCCCGACCCATATAGCAGCTTTACCTTTGATGTATTTCTTTCACAGTGGCAGATCTGCTACCCAGATTATCCACTGCCTTTTGCCAGATCCGCGATCCGCTGCCCTCTGCACGCTCCTGCCGTGGCTCCGCCCCCTATGCCGCCCAGCGCCTGATGTCACAGAGGAAATCCTGGTCAGCAGACCCTATGGCGTGACCGGGTATTTCCTCAGCGGCGCCGCATCTCTGAGCTCCGTAGCGCAATGACAAGCGGCTCAGCCGGGCCGCTTGTTATTGCACAGTGGTATGGGACAGCGAGCCAGGCAGAATCGGTTCGCGGGCCGCATCCGGCCCGCGGGACGCAAGTTGCCCACCCCTAGGGTAGAATAAGGTTGGACAGTGGAAAGGGCACATTGGAGAAACTACAGATGGAAGGGCATATGTAATAGGGTCCAGGTTTGGAAGAGGTGCGGAATGCCAGTGGTTCTCGGATGATTTTTTTAAAGCGGTAATCATTTACAAGGCAAAAGCATTCCTTGTAAATAATTTCTTCTTTAAAAAATGTCTGAGATCTGCCGGCATCCCTCACATATGGCACCCTCTGACCCTATTACATGTACCCCGGAGTGAGAGATGAAGTGCCCTGGGAGAGACCAAAGTATATATGTGTGTGTGTGTGTGTAAAACAGCTTGTATTTTTAATGTGGTCCTTAATCTACATTTTCTCTGAATATGTTCCTCCCTATTTACAATGCACAATTAACCTTTTTTTTTTCAACATACAATATTTGATTTTAAAATAGGTGTAGATTTGAAACACTATGGACTTTGTAATACTATATTGATGAGTGGGGTTTCATGTTAAATTGCAGTTTTACCCCCATTCGTTAAGTCTATGGAGATAAAACTGTTTTTGTTTTTTTTCTGGGGGTGGGGGGTGTTTGTGCATATTAAGTGATAATCATCTTGAAGCAATGCTTTCAAAACTACAACACCTCTGATAGCAAGTAACAAAGCAAGTGGGAGCTAATGGATTCTATTTTCAGACTTGTTTTGGCACAAATTTGATAACAGGTGGAAGATATAAATAGTCCAATTTCTATTTAGAAAGCAATATGGCAGAGCTTACCTAAAATTACCAAATCTACTACATAAATTCAGTCAGAATTTTATTGTGTAAAATAAATAAATAGCCAACATTTCAGTCAAAAATTATTATTTTTTTTTTAACCTTTTTCAGTTATTTATTTTATGTAGCTCATTTATTAAAGGGCGGTCTGGATTTTCCCAGACACACTGATTTGTTGGGGAGACAGCATGGTGACCTATACCTCATGCATCACACAGTTAGACGGCATAATATGATAGGCATACACATTGCTGTGATTTGTGACTTGCAAGAAGACAGAAGGCTGTAGTCCAGAAACTCCTTTTTTCAATCAAATATGTCTCCAAATAAGCCTACATACTAGAGACTGGAGCTAAGGTTCTAATATGCTCAGAACAGCTATTTTATTCTGAAACGACACAAGGAGCAAAAGAGCTGTTTCGGGTGGGGCCCACCACTTCCTCTAGTGCAGGTTTCGTCTTGCTCTGAGACATGTATAAAGCAGTGTGGTAGAAGAGGAAGCAGATTGAGTATGTGCACCTTTGCCTGTAAGGGAAGTAATAGGATCTAAATTCAACATTTGTTGAAGTTTGTTTGGCAGAGAGACCTTGCGCCTGCAAGTTAGCTTCTATAATGACAACTCACACCCTTCGTCTGCAATTGGATTTCCCTTTGTCTGGAGGGGAGTTGGTGGAGTCATAAACTCTAAAGGGTGGGTACACACGGAGAGATCCGTGTTTAAAATCTGAGCAATCTGACTAGATTGCTTAGATTTTAAGAACGGATCTGCAGTGTGTATGTCCCCCAGCGATAGCCGCGCATCGCTATCGCCGGTGCTAGATTGAGCCTGTGCTGAGCGGGCGGAGAGATGTGTGCTGAGCGGTCTGTGTTAAGATCGCTCAGCACACATCTCTCCCGTCTGTACCCCCCTTAAGGAAAATTTAAGTGTCATTTGGTTATGAAGGGATAGAATAGTAAGTTGTGGAGCACTGACAATTATCTTAATACTTACATTTTTATTCTGGTAATCCCTGGTGTCCCTTCCAGTGGCCCTACTTACTCTACTTATCAGCCTATGTCACCTAAGTACCTTGCTGTAGGGAAGAGGGGTTCAGCAAGGTGCACTATGTACTACAACTGGTCAGCCTGCCACTATTACACATTGCTTATGTCAGTGGTTCTCAAACTTATTTGAATCACGGAGCCCTAGAGTATCAGAATTTCTCCTACGTCCCAGAGGATGCTGGGGACTCCAAAAGGACCATGGGGTATAGACGGGATCCGCAGGAGACATGGGCACTTTAAGACTTTAATGGGCGTGAACTGGCTCCTCCCTCTATGCCCCTCCTCCAGACCTCCAGTTAAATTCTGTGCCCAGATGAGACTGGTCACACACTAGGGGAGCTCTACAGAGTTTCTCTAAAAAAGACTTTTGTTAGGTTTATTATTTTCAGGGAGCACTGCTGGCAACAGGCTCCCTGCTGCGTGGGACTGAGGGGAGAGAAGCAGACCTACTTCTGTGAGTTCAAAGGCTCTGCTTCTTAGGCTACTGGACACCATTAGCTCCAGAGGGTCTGATCACTTGGTATAGCCTAGCTGTTCGTTCCCAGAGCCGCGCCGCCGTCCCCCTCACAGAGCCTGAAGTAAGAAGCCGGGTGAGTAGCAGAAGCAAGAAGACTTCAGAGGCGGCAGAAGACTTCAGTTCTTCCTTGAGGTACCGCGCAGCGGTCGCGCTGCGCGCCATTGCTCCCACACACACAGGGCACTACATGGGTGCAGGGCGCAGGGGGGGCGCCCTGTGCAGCAATAAAACCTTTAACTGAGACTGGCAAGTTGGTATACAGTGCATAGGCACTGTATACAGGCCCCCGCCAGTATAAAGAAAAGCGGGACACAAGCGCGTCATTGAGGGGGCGGGGCTTCGTCCTCCAGCTCTAACCAGCGCCATTTTATCTCCACAGCTTGCTGCAGAGACGCTGCTCCTGGCCCTTCACTGCTGTCACAAGTAACAGGGTGCAAAAAGCAAGGGGGGGGGGGGGTGCACAGCAATTGGTGTTGGTTACTATTATATAAAAGCGCTTATAGGTCTGGGGCATTATTTAATTCTTTCAGACCGGTGAGGCGCTGGGTGTGAGCTGGCAAACTCCCTCTCTGTCTCTATGAAGGACCTTCCTGTGGGTCTGTCTCCTATAACCCAGTGTGTTTGTGGGTGTAGGTACGCGTCTGTCGACATGTCTGAGGCTGAATGCTCTTCCCAGGAGGAGGCTGTGGTGGGGGCTGAACAGAATGAGGGAGTGACTCCGTCGGCACCGCCGACTGCTGATTGGGTAGAGATGTGGAGTGTTTTAAATACAAGTGTGGCTTTGTTGCACAAGAGGTTGGATAAATCTGAGGCTCAAAACCAAGCATGGAGACAATCCATGGGAGATGTTTTGTCACAATCTCAGACCCCCTCAGGGTCCCAGAAACGTTCATTTACCCAGATACAGATACCGACACGGATTCCGACTCCAGTGTCGACTATAATGATGCCAAGTTACATCCTAAGGTGGCTAAGAGTATTCAGTACATGATTGTGGCAATAAAAGAAGTGTTACATATCACAGAAGACCCCCGTTGTTCCTGAGACAAGGGTCTGTATGTTTAAGGGAAAGAAACCTGAGGTAACGTTTCCTCCCTCTCATGAACTGAACGCTCTTTTTGAAAAAGCTTGGGAATCTCCTGACAAGAGACTACTGATTCCCAGGAGGATTTCTATGGCGTATCCATTTCCCTCGGGGGATAGGTTACAGTGGGAATCCTCCCCTACGGTGGGCAAAGCCCTGGCGCGTTTGTCCAAGAAGGTGGCGCTACCGTCCCCGGACACGGCAGCACTTAAAGATCCTGCCGATCGTAAGCAGGAAACTACCTTGAAATCTATTTATGTCACTACGGGTACGCTGCTCAGGCCGGCCGTGGCATCGGCATGGGTGAGTAGCGCTATTGAAAAGTGGGCAGATCACTTGTCATCTGAAATAGACACCCTGGATAGCGAAAGCGTGCTTTTGACGCTGGGTCACATCAGGGACGCTGCAGTCTATCTAAAGGACGCTGCGAGAGATATTGGCCTCTTGGCTTCAAGGGCCAATGCCATGGCAATCTTGGCTAGGAGGGCGTTGTGGACGCATCAATGGAATGGTAATGCTGATTCTAAAAAGGCTATGGAGACTCTGCCCTTCAATGGTGAAGTTTTGTTTGGTGAAGGCCTCACGGACCTAGTTTCTACAGCTACCGCGGGTAAGTCGTCCTTTTTGCCTTTTGTCCCTCCACAGCAAAAGAAAACCCCTCAATACCAGATGCAGTCCTTTCGGTCTCATAAATTCAGGAAAGGACAAGGGTCCTCTTTCCTTGCTGCTAGAGGTAAGGGAAAAGGAAAAAGATCGCCGGCTGTGGCAAGCTCCCAGGAGCAGAAGTCCTCCCCGGCTTCTGCCAAGTCCACCGCATGACGCTGGGGCTCCGCTGCGGGAGTCCGCACCGGTGGGGGAGCGTCTTCAGCTCTTCAGTCACGTCTGGGTTCACTCGGGCCTGGATCTTTGGGTGCTGGAAATTGTGACCCAAGGATACAAACTGGAGTTTCAAGACGTGCCTCCGCACCGATTTTTCAAATCGGCCTTGCCAGCTTCTCTTCCAGAAAGAGAGGTAGTGTGTGCGGCAATACAAAAGCTGTGTCGGCAGCAAGTTATTGTCGTGGTACCCCCATTACAGCGGGGAGAAGGGTTTTATTCAACCCTGTTCGTGGTCCCGAAACCGGATGGCTCGGTCAGACCGATTCTGAATTTAAAATCCCTCAATCTGTATTTAAAAAGATTCAAATTCAAGATGGAATCTCTCCGAGCAGTGATCTCCAGTCTGGAGGGAGGGGATTTTATGGTGTCAGTCGACATAAAGGATGCTTGCCTACATGTCCCCATATATCCTCCACATCGGGCGTACCTGAGGTTCGCTGTTCAGGATTGTCACTACCAATTTCAGACGTTGCCGTTTGGTCTTTCCACGGCCCCGAGGATTTTCACCAAGGTAATGGCGGGAATGATGGTGCTCCTGCGCAAGCGAGGGGTCACAATTATCCCGTACTTGGACGATCTCCTGATAAAGGCGAGATCACAGGAGCAGTTGCTAAAAAGCGTTGCGCTCTCCCTGACAGTTCTGCAACAACATGGCTGGCTCCTAAATTTGCTAAAGTCGCAGTTGATTCCGACAACACGGCTGTAGTTTTTGGCCAAGATTCTGGACACGGAACTACAGAGAATTTTTCTCCCGTTGGAAAAAGCTCTGGAACTCCAGAACATGGTCAAGAAGCTTCTGAACCGGCAAGAGTGTCGATTCATCAATGCGCTCGAGTGCTGGGGAAAATGGTGGCGGCCTACGAGGCCATTCCGTTTGGCAGGTTCCATGCAAGAACTTTTCAGTGGGACCTGTTGAACAAGTGGTCCGGGTACCATCTACACATGCACCGGAAGATAAGCCTGTCCCCCGGGGCCAGGATTTCTCTCCTGTGGTGGCTCCAAGTCACACAGGGGGTAAATTTCCATGGAAAATGGTCGAGCCAAGAAGTTTGTCTACACATAAACATTCTGGAATTAAGGGCCATCTACAACGGCCTTCTACAAGCGGAACATCTGCTGCGCGGCCTACCCGTCCTGATTCAGTCGGACAACATAACAGCGGTGGCGTACATAAACCGCCAAGGCGGAACAAGAAGCAGAGCGGCGATGGCGGTCACAAAGATTCTTCGCTGGGCGGAAAAACATGCAAGCGCTCTGTCAGCGGTCTTCATTCCAGGCGTGGACAACTGGGAAGCAGACTTCCTCAGCAGACACGATCTCCATCCAGGAGAGTGGGGTCTTCATCAAGAGGTCTTTGCAGAAGTGACAGGTCGTTGAGGAATTCCTCAAATAGACATGATGTCGTCTCGCCACAACAAGAAGCTTCAGACGTATTGTTCCAGGTCGAGGGACCCTCAGGCAGTAGCTGTGGACGCTCTAGTTACACCGTGGGTGTTTCAGTCGGTCTATGTGTTCCCTCCACTTCCTCTCATCCCAAAGCTGATAAGGCTCATAAGAAGAACAAGGGTTCAGTCGATGCTCATTGTTCCAGATTGGCCACGGAGGGCCTGGTATCCGGATTTTCAGGAATTACTCATAGGAGATCCCTGGCCTCTTCCTCTAAGAGAGGATCTATTACAGCAGGGGCCGTGCGTGTTCCAAGACTTACCGCGGTTGCGTTTGATGGCATGGCGGTTGAACGCCAAATCCTAGCTCGAAAGGGTATTCCCGGAGAGGTCATCCACTCTACTGAAAGCTAGAACGGAGGTAACGGCGAAGCATTACTACCGTATTTGGAGAAAATATGTGTCTTAGTGCGAATCCAAGAAGGCGCCTATGGAAGAATTTCAGCTGGGTCGTTTTCTCCATTTTTTGCAAGCTGGTGTGGATGCGGGCCTTAAGTTAGGCTCCATTAAAGTGCAGATCTCGGCCTTATCTATTTTCTTTCAAAGGGTATTGGCCTCGCTTCCAAACGTACAGACTTTCGTAAAGGGCGTGCTGCACATACAACCTCCATTTGTGCCCCCAGTGGCACCATGGGACCTTAACGTGGTGTTACAGTTCCTTACGTCGCATTGGTTTGAACCTTTACAAAAGGTTGAGTTGAAATTTGTCACTTGGAAAGTGGTCATGCTATTGGCCTTGGCGTCCGCGAGGCGGGTGTCAGAGTTGGCGGTTTTGTCTCACAAAAGCCCCTACTTGGTTTTCCATGTAGATAAAGCGCAGTTGAGGTCTCGTCAACAATTTCTCCCAAAGGTGGTTTCTTCATTTCACATGAACCAACCTATTGTAGTACCTGTGGCTACTGAAGCCTTGGTTGAGTCAAAGTCTCTCGATGTGGTCAGGGCTTTGAAAATGTATGTGGCCAGAACGGCTCGTATTAGGAAAACAGAGGCGCTGTTTGTCCTGTATGCTTCCAACAAGGGGGTATATTTACAAAGATTCGTGTTTTTGACATTTTATGGGTGTTTGAACTCGAATGGTATCGGGTGCATTTTACTGCAACTTTTTGAATTCTGATACGATCATTCACTTAGCTGCCGATTTTTCCAAATTCGTATTTTCCGATGTCGATGTGATTCGTAATGTCAGGCAGTGTTTTACGAGAGTGATGAGTAAAACTCTGCCTGACAAAACACAAGGAATCCCGGCCGGATCTGTGAGATCAGTGCAGGGCTTCATTGTGTACCTTAAGAAGGTATTTAAAGTGTTAAAAAATCTGAAAAAAATTGCGTGGGGTCCCCCCTCCTAAGCACAACCAGCCTCGGGCTCTTTGAGCCGGTCCTGGTTGACAAAATATGGGGGGGAAAAATGACAGGGGTTCCCCCATATTTCATCAACCAGCACCGGGCTCTGCGCCTGGTCCTGGTTCAAAAAATACGGGGGACAAAAAGCGTAGGGGTCCCCCGTATTTCTTAAACCAGCACCGGGCTCCACTAGCCAGGTACATAATGCCACAGTCGGGGGACCAGCTTGCAGGGGAGGCTTGCTGGGACTTGTAGTACTGCTACTAAAAACAATATTCTCATTTTTTACACAAGGCTATCAACCCCCCATCCGCCGCCCTTGGATGGGGGGGACAGCCTCGGGCTTCACCCCTGGCCCTTGGGTGGCTGGAGGGGGGGAACCCCTTGATTTAAGGGGTTCCCACTCCTCCAGGGTACCCCGGCCAGGGGTGACTAGTTGGGTATGTAATGCCAGGGCCGCCGGGACCACAATAAGTGTCCCCCGGCTGTGGCATTATGTACCTGGCTAGTGGAGCCCGGTGCTGGTTTAAGAAATACGGGTGACCCCTACGCCTTTTGTCCCCCGTATTTTTTGAACCAGGACCAGGCGCAGAGCCCGGTGCTGGTTGATGAAATATGGGGGAACCCCTGTCATTTCTTTTCCCATATTTTGTCAATCAGGAACGGCTCAAAGAGCCCGAGGCTGGTTATGCTTAGGAGGGGGGACCCCACGCATTTTTTTTTCCTGTTTTTACACTAAACACACCCTTTCCCATAGATAACCATGCACAGATCTCACTGATCCGTGCATGGTTATCCAAACTCGACTGGAAAAAGCAGGTCTATTTTTTTGCTGCTTTTTTTAATAAATAGTAAATATTTTATTTTTAGTAAATATTGACCAAGGTTGGGGCTCCTGCTTCTAAGCAGACTATTGCACGCTGGATCTGTAATACGATTCAGCATGCTCATTCTACGGCTGGATTGCCGTTACCGAAATCGGTGAAGGCCCATTCCACTAGGAGGGTGGGCTCGTCTTGGGCGGCTGCCCGGGGTGTCTCAGCGTTACAACTTTGTCGAGCAGCTACTTGGTCGGGTTCAAACACTTTTGCAAAATTCTACAAGTTTGATACCCTAGCTCAGTGTTTCCCAACCTCGGTCCTCAAGGCACACTAACAGTCCTGGTTTTAGTGATATCCAGGCTTGAGCACAGGTGACTTAATTAGTACCTCAGTTATTTTGATTTAACTATCTGTGGTGAAACCTGAATATCACTAAAACCTGCACTGTTGGTGTGCCTTGAGGACCGCGGTTGGGAATGCCTGCCCTAGCTGATGAGGACCTCATGTTTGCTCAATCGGTGCTGCAGAGTCGTCCGCACTCTGCCGCCCGGTCTGGAGCTTTGGTATAAACCCCATGGTTCTTTTGGAGTCCCCAGCATCCTCTAGGACGTAGGAGAAATAGGATTTTAATACCTACCGGTAAATCCTTTTCTCTTAGTCCGTAGAGGATGCTGGGCGCCCATCCCAGTGCTGACTTTTTTCTGCAGTACTTGTTAATGGTTATTGCTTTTGTTACACAAAGGTTGTGTTTCGGTTAAGGTCCGCCTGTTGCTGATCTGTTTGGTTCACACTGTTACCTGGTTTTAGTTAAATGCCAGGTTGTACGGTGTGTTGTGGTGTGAGCTGGTATGTATCTCACCCTTCGTTTAACAAAATCCTTTTCCTCGAAATGTCCGTCTCCTCTGGGCACAGTTCCTATAACTGAGGTCTGGAGGAGGGGCATAGAGGGAGGAGCCAGTTCACGCCCATTAAAGTCTTAAAGTGCCCGTGTCTCCTGCGGATCCCGTCTATACCCCATGGTCCTTTTGGAGTCCCCAGCATCCTCTACGGACTAAGAGAGAGAGATTTTTTTCTCGCCACCTCTATGGTGAAAGTTTCTTAATTTAATATTTCTTTTTAAATTTCTCAATAAGTAAATTGTGTTTATATGTCATCCTTAGGTTTAATCATGTGGTGAGGGACAAGATTTGCTTTTGTTTGTCCAAATATTTTATGACGGACAGCCACCAGCACTGGTTTTGCCTGTAACATTGACCATAAATAATTTTAATTGGTAATGGATCACCAACCCAGGGCACCCCAGGGTGCCACGGCACACAGTTTGAGAACCACTGGCTTAGACTATTTCTAAAAATTTGATTGACCAAATCTTCCAATCTGCAGTTAAAGTTTCCACACTGCAAGGTATGTGCACAGGTGTTGCATTTCAATGAACCAGAGGGGTGACTTGAAGTACAGTAATTGCTATTCTTCTATTGTAATGGTTATGTTTTTATGGAGAATCCCTTCCAGCAAGTTACAAAATAAATTGTGCTATGTTTTGTTTAGATTTCTTAATGTGCCTCAGCATTGGCACTGACCTTATTCATGTTCCAGGTGTAAACACGATTGTTTAGATTTAGTTAATAACACTGTTTTCCTTTTGTTGCAGTCACTGTTGCCAAAGTTATTGACAAATTTGACGAAGGAGGAGATGATGATGATGCGGATGATGCCATAATACTTGAAAACATCCGAAAAAGCAGAGTGACCTTTCTGTCTGACACGGATAATAGGTATTTGGGAAAAGCAACATCTCGGAAGGATTTAAAAGCTGAGTTAGGGGAGGAGTCCTTCTCTGATGGTGAGTTTTATTTATATCGTGCTCTTCTGTTTAGCATTATTTCTCAGATATAACCATTTGCCTTTACTTTTTGTGTTGCTTTCTCATCTCCTAAATTGTTACAGTTCACATTCCTCAAAGTTATTTTACCATGGTTGGCAATCTCGCACTGAGGAAATAGATTTCCTAACTAATAAGACAGAACCCTTTTAAGTGGGAGGAGTTACATAATTAAAAAAAAACAATACCGTCTCTGATCCTTGCAGACTACGAAACCCACTTGATGATTATCACAGACAGTTATGCAATTTCATGTCCAACAAGTATATTATGTGCTGGTAGGTGTAGTACAGTAGCGGGGCACACGCTAATATAATCTAGGGATACATGATCTGTATGTGGACATTTGATTGGTATGATGTTTAGGTGTATTATGAATGGTCCCAAGCCTACAATATTGGTTGATTAGGTAAACAGGTGTGCTATTGCAGTTGGTACTTTATACATTAGGTCTGTTCTGCACAGTACGCAGTTGGTAAATAGAAGGGAAGAACCAGGAAAATATATGGAAGCTCATGGCTTGGATAATGTTCTGGTCACTTTACTAATCCACACCTACTAATGCAGGGATTGACAAAGTTTTCTAAAATATAGGAGCCAGACCACCATCCCCCCCTATTAACCCCCTCCCCCCCAAAAAAAACACATAACAGAAACAAACCCTGAGACCCTTCCCCATCCTGCAGCCAGATTACTGAGCAGCTTCCTCCCAAACCCGACCCCTACGGCCATACAACTTTGGGGATACCGTAAGGCAAACCAGCACTCTGCAGCCGCACTGTTGTGCAGTTGCCCCCCGAGCAAGCAACAACCAACCAACCAACCCACCCCGCACTCACATTAATGAACAGCTAACCAATCAGGCAACCAATCCCCACATCCATACAATTAAGGAGGTACCCCTAGGTAAACCACGTCTCCGCAGCCACCCCTAGGGAAAACAGATCCTCCCGCTCTGTGTACACATCACTATCCTCTCCAAAGTTGCGATCCCCAGGCACGCATACTCCCTCTTATTAGAGAGCTCTATGCAGCCAGAGTTTGGAGACGGCAGACAACGCAGGCCGTAATCCCTGGGCATGCATAGACACTCTTATTGGAGAGCGCTATGCATCCATAATTTGGAGACAGCAGACAACGCAGGCTGGGACAGACCGTAGAAGTCCGCGCAGGCTGGGGTGGACAGGCACAGCAGTCTGTGCAGGCCAGGACAGACACTCAGCACATGCAGTCCTGTTCATGAAATGGTTGCCACAATAAAGGCATGCCCACGAATCTCCGCTGGGGCTGAAAAGGATCTGCTTCCTCTCTCCATAATCTGGTAGCCAGGCAGCAAAATCTAGGGGTCATGGTGACCTGGCCCCTGGGATTTGTCGAGCCCTGGACTAAGGTACACAGACCCCCAACTTTCGCTTTCTTTCTAAGGCATAACTATTATGTTAGTTATTAAGCAGCACTTTACAGACACTCTTCGTTTACATTGGTCCCTCACCCAGTTGAGCATGCAGTCTAAATTCCCTACCACACACATAACAAGTTAATTTCCTCATAGGCCAACTACCCACCAGTATGAATTTGAAGTGTAGAAGGAAACCAAAGCACCTGGAAGAAACGACCACTTTGAGATTATACTGTTATGTATAGGACTTTGTGCAGCTTGTAAATCTAATGTTGTAACATTATGTAAGCAATTGCCCACTTGCTCTGCGGTCATCGCTAAACAACAAAAGAGGGGTTTAGATTGCAACCATGAAGGATGATGCACAGTTGATTGAGTTCTTGCTTAAATTTTTTTTCTCTGACGTCCTAGTGGATGCTGGGTACTCCGTAAGGACCATGGGGAATAGACGGGCTCCGCAGGAGACTGGGCACTCTAAAGAAAAGATTAGGTACTATATCTGGTGTGCACTGGCTCCTCCCTCTATGCCCCTCCTCCAGACCCCAGTTAGAATCTGTGCCTGGCCAGAGCTGGATGCACTCTAGGGGCTCTCCTGAGCTTCCTAGAAAGAAAAGTATTTGTTAGGTTTTTTATTTGCAGTGAGATCTGCTGGCAACAGACTCACTGCTACGTGGGACTTAGGGGAGAGAAGCAAACCTACCTGCTTGCAGCTAGCTTGTGCTTCTAGGCTACTGGACACCATTAGCTCCAGAGGGATCGAACACAGGGCCCGACCTCGATCGTCCGTTCCCGGGGCCGCGCTGCCATCCCCCTTGCAGAGCCAGAGGACTGAAGAAACCGGAGGAAATCGGCGGCTGAAGACTTCGGTCTTCATTAAGGTAGCGCACAGCACTGCAGCTGTGCGCCATTGCTCCCTATGCACACCACACACTCCGGTCACTGATGGGTGCAGGGCGCTGGGGGGGGGGGGGGGGGGGGGCCTGGGCAGCAATTAGAGTACCTTACATGGCTAATTGACACATAATACAGCTTTTAAGCTGTATATGTGCATAATCCCCCGCCATTATACAGATAAAAAAGCGGGAGAAGCCCGCCGAGAAGGGGGCGGGGCTATCTTCCTCAGCACACCGGCGCCATTTTCTCTTCACAGCTCCGCTGGAAGACAGCTCCCCAGGCTCTCCCCTGCAGTTTCCAGACATCAAGGGTAAAAAAGAGAGGGGGGGCATTAAATTTAGGCGCAAAACTATATATATATATATAAATATATATATATATATATATATATATATATATATATATAAAAGCAGCTATATTGAAAATCGCTTTTGTTAGTGTAAATCCCTGATTATATAACGCTGTGGTGTGTGCTGGCATACTCTCTCTCTGTCCCCCCAAAGGACTTTGTGGGGTCCTGTCCTCAGAGCATTCCCTGTGTGTGTGTGCGGTGTATCGGTACGGCTGTGTCGACATGTTTGATGAGGACGCTTACGTGGAGGCGGAACAGGTGCCGATAAGTGTGATGTCGCCCCCTGCGGGGCCGACACCTGAGTGGATGGATATGTGGAAGGTATTAACCGACCGTGTCAACTCCTTACATAAAAGGTTCGATGACGCAGCTTTGGGACAGCCGGCATCTCTGCCCGCGCCTGACCAGGCATCTCAGAGGCCGTCAGGGGCTCAAAAACGCCCGCTACCTCAGATGGCAGACACAGATGTCGACACGGAGTCTGACTCCAGTGTCGACGAGGATGAGACAAATATACAATCCACTAGGGCCATCCGATGCATGATTACGGCAATGAAAAATGTGTTGCACATTTCTGACATTAACCCGGTTACCACAAAAAAGGGTATTATGTTTGGGGAGAAAAAGCAGCCAGTGACTTTTCCCCCATCTGATGAGTTAAATGAATTGTGTGAAGAAGCGTGGGGTTCCCCAGATAAGAAACTAGTAATTTCTAAGCGGTTACTAATGGCGTACCCTTTCCCGCCAACGGATAGGATACGCTGGGAGACATCCCCTAAGGTGGACAAGGCGCTCACACGCTTATCAAAAAAGGTGGCACTGCCTTCTCAGGATACGGCCGCCTTAAAGGAGCCTGCAGATAGAAAGCAGGAAGCTATCCTGAAGTCTGTGTATACACACTCAGGTACTATACTGAGACCTGCTATTGCTTCAGCATGGATGTGTAGTGCTGCAGCAGCGTGGTCTGATTCCCTGTCTGATAACATTGATTCCCTAGACAGGGACACTATATTGCTAACCATAGAGCATATTAAAGACGTAGTCTTATACATGAGAGATGCACAGAGGGACATTTGTCAGCTGGCATCTAGAATGAATGCAATGTCCATTTCTGCCAGGAGAGTATTATGGACTCGGCAGTGGACAGGTGATGCTGATTCTAAAAGGCACATGGAAATTTTGTCTTATAAGGGTGAGGAATTGTTTGGGGACGGTCTTTCGGACCTCGTATCCACAGCAACAGCTGGGAAGTCGACATTTTTACCCCAGGTTCCCTCACAGCCTAAGAAAGCACCGTATTATCAAGTACAGTCCTTTCGGCCTCAGAAAGGCAAGCGGGTTAGAGGCGCGTCCTTTCTGCCCAGAGGCAGGGGTAGAGGGAAAAAGCTGCACCATACAGCCAGTTCCCAAGAACAAAAATCCTCCCCTGCTTCCACTAAGTCCACCGCATGAGGCTGGGGCTCCACATGTGGAGCCAGGTGCGGTGGGGGCCCGTCTCCGGAACTTCAGCGACCAGTGGGTTCGCTCACAGGTGGATCTCTGGGTTCTACAAGTGGTATCTCAGGGATACAAGCTCGAGACGTCTCCCCCTCGCCGTTACCTCAAATCAGCCTTGCCAGCTACTCCCCAGGACAGGGAGGTAGTACTGGCGGCAATTCACAAGCTGTACCTCCAGCAGGTGATAATCAAAGTTCCCCTCCTTCAACAGGGACGGGGTTACTATTCCACAATGTTGTGGTACCGAAACCAGACGGTTCGGTGAGACCCATTCTAAATTTAAAATCCTTGAACACTTACATAAGTTAGTTCAAGTTCAAAATGGAATCGCTCAGGGCGGCTATTGCAAGCCTGGAAGAGGGGGATTACATGGTATCACTGGACATCAAGGATGCTTACCTACATGTCCCCATTTACCCACCTCACCAGGTGTACCTCCGTTTTGTGGTACAGGACTGCCATTACCAATTCCAGACGTTGCCGTTTGGTCTGTCCACGGCACCGAGGGTATTTACCAAAGTAATGGCCGAAATGATGATACTACTTCGGAAGAAGGGAGTTATAATTATCCTGTACTTGGACGATCTCCTTATAAAGGCGAGGTCAAGGGAGCAGTTGTTGGTCGGAGTAGCACTATCTCAGGAAGTGCTACAACAGCACGGCTAGATTCTGAATATCCCAAAGTCGCAGTTGGTTCCTACGACGTGTCTGCTGTTCCTGGGTATGATTCTGGCCACAGAACAGAAGAAGGTGTTTCTCCCGGAGGAGAAGGCCAAGGAGTTGTCATCTCTGGTCAGAGACCTCCTAAAACCACAACAGGTGTCGGTGCATCACTGCACGCGAGTCCTGGGAAAGATGGTAGCTTCTTACGAGGCAATTCCATTCGGCAGGTTCCATGCAAGGATCTTTCAGTGGGATCTGTTAGACAAGTGGTCCGGATCGCATCTTCAGATGCATCGGCTGATCACCCTGTCCCCGAGGGCCAGGGTGTGTCTGCTGTGGTGGCTGCAGAGTGCTCATCTTCTCGAAGGCCGCAGATTCTGCATACAGGACTGGGTCCTGGTGACCACGGATGCAATTCTCCGAGGTTGGGGGGCAGTCACTCGGGGAAGAAACTTCCAGGGACTATGGTCGAGTCAGGAGGCTTCCCTACACATAAATATTCTGGAACTAAGGGCCATTTACAATGCCCTAAGTCAGGCAAAACCCCTGCTTCAAAACCAGCCGGTGCTGATTCAGTCAGACAACATCACGGCGGTCGCCCATGTAAACCGACAGGGCGGCACAAGAAGCAGGATGGCGATGGCAGAAGCCACAAGGATTCTCCGATGGGCGGAAAATCACGTGATAGCACTGTCAGCAGTGTTCATTCCGGGAGTGGACAACTGGGAAGCAGACTTCCTCAGCAGGCACGACCTCCACCCGGGAGAGTGGGGACTTCATCCAGAAGTCTTCCAGCTGATTGTAAATCGTTGGGAAAGGCCACAGGTGGACATGATGGCGTCCCGCCTCAACAAAAAGCTAAAAAGATATTGCGCCAGGTCAAGGGACCCTCAGGCGATAGCTGTGGACGCTCTAGTGACACCGTGGGTGTACCAGTCGGTTTATGTGTTCCCTCCTCTTCCTCTCATACCAAAGGTACTGAGGATAATAAGAAAGAGAGGAGTAAGAACTATACTCATCGTTCCGGATTGGCCAAGAAGGACTTGGTACCCGGAACTACAAGAAATGATCTCAGAGGACCCTTGGCCTCTGCCTCTCAGACAGGACCTGTTACTGCAGGGGCCCTGTCTGTTCCAAGACTTACCGCGGCTGCGTTTGACGGCATGGCGGTTGAACGCTGAATCCTGATGGAAAAGGGCATTCCGGTTGAAGTCATTCCTACGCTGATAAAAGCTAGGAAGGATGTGACAGCAAAACATTATCACCGCATATGGCGAAAATATGTTGCTTGGTGTGAGGCTATGAAGGCCCCAACAGAAGAATTTCAGCTGGGTCGATTTCTGCACTTCCTACAGTCAGGAGTGACTATGGGCCTAAAATTGGGATCCATAAAAGTCCAGATTTCGGTACTGTCTATTTTCTTTCAAAAAGAACTGGCTTCACTGCCTGAATTTCAGACGTTTGTCAAGGGAGTGCTGCATATTCAGCCCCCTTTTGTGCCTCCAGTGGCACCTTGGGATCTCAACGTAGTGTTGGATTTCCTAAAATCACATTGGTTTGAGCCACTTCAGACCGTGGAGCTAAAATATCTCACGTGGAAAGTGGTCATGCTATTGGCCTTAGCTTCGGCTAGGCGTGTGTCAGATTTGGCGGCTTTGTCATGTAAAAGCCCCTATCTGATCTTCCATATGGACAGGGCAGAATTGAGGACTCGTCCCCAATTTCTCCCTAAGGTGGTATCAGCGTTTCATTTGAACCAACCTATTGTGGTGCCTGCGGCTACTCGGGACTTGGAGGCTTCCAAGTTGCTGGACGTAGTCCGGGCCCTGAAAATCTATGTTTCCAGGACGGCTAGGGTCAGAAAAACTGACTCACTGTTTATCCTGCGTGCACCCAACAAGCTGGGTGCTCCTGCTTCTAAGCAGACTATTGCTCGCTGGATCTGTAGCACGATTCAGCAGGCTCATTCTGCGGCTGGACTGCCGCATCCTAAATCAGTAAAAGCCCATTCCACGAGGAAGGTGGGCTCTTCTTGGGCGGCTGCCCGAGGGGTCTCGGCTTTACAACTTTGCCGAGCTGCTACCTGGTCGGGATCAAACACGTTTGCAAAATTCTACAAGTTTGATACCCTGGCTGAGGAGGACCTTGAGTTTGCTCATTCGGTGCTGCAGAGTCATCCGCACTCTCCCGCCCGTTTGGGAGCTTTGGTATAATCCCCATGGTCCTTACGGAGTTCCCAGCATCCACTAGGACGTCAGAGAAAATAAGAATTTACTCACCGGTAATTCTATTTCTCGTAGTCCGTAGTGGATGCTGGGCGCCCATCCTAAGTGCGGATTGTCTGCAATACTTGTATATAGTTATTGCCTAACTAAAGGGTTATTGTTATGAGCCATCTGTTCGTGAGGCTCAGTTGTTATTCATACTGTTAACTGGGTATAGTATCACGAGTTGTACGGTGTGATTGGTGTGGCTGGTATGAGTCTTACCCGGGATTCCAAATCCTTTCCTTATTGTGTCAGCTCTTCCGGGCACAGTTTCCCTAACTGAGGTCTGGAGGAGGGGCATAGAGGGAGGAGCCACTGCACACCAGCTAGTACCTAATCTTTCTTTTAGAGTGCCCAGTCTCCTGCGGAGCCCGTCTATTCCCCATGGTCCTTACGGAGTTCCCAGCATCCACTACGGACTACGAGAAATAGAATTACCGGTGAGTAAATTCTTATTATTTTTTTTTAACGTAATCCTTTTATTATCAATGCATCACTTCACAATACAAAAACATCAGGTTCAGCAGTATAAAGAAATATGTACATGCAAGTAACCAAATACAATAAGTAGAAAAATCCTCAATGCCAATTAACACCAGATCCTCGGTGTATTATCAGATGTGGTAATGAACAGAGGCATGTACACATCATAATATTACTGAATACACTTCAGTGTAAATAGACTATAAGTGATAGAGCCCCAGAATAAAAAAAAAAAAAAAAAAAGATTGGGGGAAAGGAGAAAAACCCTGCTAGTTTCCATACTATGGGGTTATGAGGAGGCCGGGACCATGCAACACCACCAACAGTCAATTTACTATCACTATGGGATGGTCACCAACTGCCGATCTAGTCTCATACCATAGCGTTTCTTTGAGTTCTTGCTTAAATTTAAAAAAAATTGGATATGCAGAGTGGAGAGTGAGAATTGGTGTGCAGGTGTTTTTTAGAGTGTATCTATAAATATCTGCATGACAGGGAGAGAGCAGTTGCTTACCAGACAGGTAGTTGCTCCTTCTGAAAGCAGCTGCTGTGTGTTAGGGTAAGTTATGCTGCATTTCGCTTCTATGGTAATTTAGTACAGTTGTCTTATTTTCTACTTTGATGTACAAATACACGAAGTTGAAATTTGATCATATCTTAGTCTGGTTCTCTTTTAAAATGCACTTTATGCATTTACTCTACCAATTTGGTATTGGACTGTACTATAAATGTTTTGTACATGTTCTGATTGTTGTGTTCACACAAAATGTATTATTGCCTTTGCTAGATGAAGACGCATCACAGGGTGACTCACATGATAATGATGAAGAACTGGGTAGTAGTAAGGAAGAAGGCTCTGAAGACGATGATGACAACAGTAACCACAGCACACAGGAGGAAACTGATGAAGACCAAGATACAGGACAACATGACGAGGAAAGATCAGAGCTGCAAGATGATGACGTACAGACCTTCTCTACAGAAAAGGTGTCCACAGATGTTGCTAAGGGTCAAAGCATTAAGAACCAGTTAGGTAAGTCTATATTCTTATTAATATTTCTCTTACGTCCTAGAGGATACTGGGGTTCCATTTAGTACCATGGGGTATAGACGGGTCCACTAGGAGCCATGGTCACTTTAAGAATTTGATAGTGTGGGCTGGCTCCTCTCTCTATGCCCCTCCTACCAGACACGGTTTCGAAAATGTGCCCGGAGGAGCCAGTCACGCTTATGGAAGCTCCTGAAGAATTTTCTGTATTTATTTTATATGTTTGTTATTTTCAGGCAGGGCTGGTTGGCACCAGCCTGCCTGCTTGCTTCGTGGGACTTGGGGTGGGGGGGTGGGGGGGTTAATGGTCCCGTTCCCCGCTGACAGGACACTGAGCTCCTGAGGGAAATATTCGCAAGCCCCACCACGGCGAGCATACATTCCTGCAGCACGCCGCCACCCCTAACAGAGCCAGAAGAAAAAGTTGGGAGTACTACGACGGTGGCCCGGCATGAGGGTATGGAGATGCACGGCTTCTAACTGGGGCGGAATGCGTCTTCAGGCACAGTACACAGCTGCGTACACTGTACACAGTAACCACACTGGCAAAAACAGCCTTAAAACGATTTTCTCCATGTTAAGCACCAGATTACCTCAGCCAGTATAAAAAAAGTGGGAAGACCGCGCGCCATTGAAGGGGCAGGGCCTTCACTATGAGCGGATCCAGCAGCTCACCAGTGCAATTTTCCCTCTGCAGTGGACACAGACGCTGACTGACAGGGACGCGCAGCTCCTCCGGAGAGACTCCAGATTACCTCAGCGGTACCAGGGGGTCATAGCAGGGGTAGCGATTATTAGTGTACTAAGTCCCCTGTCGGGGTACTTGGTCTGCGACCCGGCTGAACTTGGCATTAGTGATAAGGGCGCGGTGGGGGCAGGCTCCAAATAACTCTGTGTCTCCCTGAAGGGCTCTTTGTGGATAATTGTGCTTAACCTTTTCCTGTGTGTGTGCTGTCACATTTACATTATGTCAGGCAAACAGTGTGTTTCTTGTACAGTGGAGTGTTCCTCTTCACCAGGGGGCTCACTACTGGGTACTCAGGGCAGTGCACCTTCCCAGAATAGCGGGGCTGAACCGGAGTGGGTTAATTCCATTAAGGGAATGATCTCAAATATATCTACAAAACTATCCCGCATTGAGAAAGAGACGCAATACTTAAGACAGACTGTGGATGAGTTTCTATATAGAGACTCAGTCCCCAAACCAGCGTCTCAATCCCCTCCCATTTGTCCGCAAAAACGATCTCTGGCCCATATCCTGCAGTCTGACTCTGACGGGTCAGACATGGAGGAGGGTGAGGTGGATTTGGAGGGGGGATGCTACTATGTCACAGGGAATAGAGGCTATCAGGGATATTGTGCAAATTCCTGATAAGGTGTCAGAGGAGTGTGAGGAATCTTATTTTAATGTAAAAAAGAAGTCCTCAGTCACTTTTCCTGCGTCAAAGGAATTTAATACCCTGTTTGAAGAACCATGGGTTAATCCTGATAAGAAATTTGAAATCACTAAAAGGTTGCTCTCATCTTTCCTCTGGAGGATAGGAAAAATTGGGAAAATCCACTGATAGTGGATGCATCAGTCTCTAGGCTGTCAAGAAAAATTGTATTGCCTGTCCCTGTGCAGCCTCCCTAAAAGATATGGCTGTTCGTAAAATTGAGACTACACTCAAATCATTGTACACAGCTGCTGGGGTGGCCCAGAGACCCACTATTGCATGTGCGTGGATCACAAAAGCCATTGCTAAATGATCAGGTAACCTAACTGAGGGGTTAGATTTCTTGTCTAGGGGGGATGTTGTTTTACTCCTGCAGCATATACAGGACTTTGCAAACTTTATGGTTGAAGCCATAAAAGAGATTGGTTTGCTGAATGCACGCACCACCGCTATGGCTGTGTCAGCACACAGGGGCTTGTGGCTATGCTACTGGACTGCTGATGCGGACTCCCGGAAAGGCGTGGAAGGCCTACCATTCACAGGAGAGGCATTGTTTGGAGACAAACTAGACAAATGGATCTCCAAAGCTACTGCGGGTAAATATACGTATCTTCCTTCCGCAGCTTCCCCAGCCAGGAAAGCTTATTCAGCTTCACATTTACAGTCCTTTCGGACAGTCAAGTTTAAGGGAAAATCCAGAGGTGTCTCTACGGCCTCCAGAGGAGCAAGAGGTAAACCACGCAAACCAGCAACTGCAGGTGCTCAGGAACAGAGCTCAGGCTCTACTTCCTGAAAGCCTTCAGCATGCCTAGAGGACTGTCACGTGGGAGCCCGACTAAAATTCTTCAGTCACATCTGGTCAAGTTCGTGTCGGGATCCCTGGTACATAGATCTTATTTCCCAGGTCTACAGACTGGAGTTCCAAGAGCTCCCACCTCACAGATTCTTCAAATCAGGCTTACCAGCTTCACATGAGGCAAGTATAACTTTACAGCAGGCCATCCAAAAACTGGTACAGACACAAGTCATTGTTCCAGTTCCACCTCATCTGCACAACAAGGCGTACTATTCCAACTTGTTTGTAGTACCAAAACCGGACGGTTCGGTACGACCAATTCTGAACCTCCAAGTCCTTGAACCCGTTCTTAAGATTGTTCAAGATGGAGTCTCTGAGAGCGGTGATGTCAGGTCTGGAGGAAGGGGAACTCCTAGTGTCTCTGGATATCAAGGGTGTGTACTTTCACATTCTGATCTGGTTGCCTCATCAGGCTTATCTACGGTTTGCACTGCAGGACTGTCACTACCAGTTCCAGGTCCTGCCATTTGGTCTCTCCACGGCACCGAGGGTGTTCACCAAGTTGATGGCAGAGATGATGTTTATACTCCGCAAGCAGTGAGTGAACATAATTCCGGACCTGGACGATCTTCTGATAAAGGCGCTGTCCAGGGAGAGGATTCTGGACAGCATTGGTCTCTGAACTTAACTTCTCCAGTATCACGGGTGGATTCTGAGCCTTCCAAAATCTCACCTAGAGCCAACACGGAGGCTCCCATTCCTGGGAATGATACTGGACACGGAGTTGCAGAAAGTGTTCCTTCCATTGGAAAAGGCATTTTTAATCCAGTAGATGGTTCAGGATGTCTTGAAGCCAACCTGGATATCGGTGCATCTATCCATTCACCTTCTGGGGAAAATGGTGGCCTCTTACGAGTCGCTTCAATACGGAAGGTTTCACGCAAGATCCTTCCAGCTCGATATGTTGGACAAATGGTCCAGATCGCATCTTCACATGCACCAGAGGATCCATCTGTTGCCAAAAGCCAAGATATCCCTTCTGTGGTGGCTACAGATTTCTCACCTCATCGAGGGTCAGAGGGTCGTAATTCAGGACTGGATCCTTTTAGCCACGGACACAAGCCTCAGAGGTTGGGGAGCCCAGGGGGTGCAGTTTCAAGGAAGATGGTCAAATCAGGAAGTCATCCTTCTAATCAACATTCTGGAACTCGGGGACATATACAACGCCCTTCTGCAGGCCTCTTATAATCTTCACGATCGGGCCATTCAGGTCCAGTCGGATAATGTGACGGCAGTGACATACATAAACCGACAGGGCGGAAAGAAAAGCAGAGCAGCAATGTTGGAGGTGTCAAGAATTCTCCTCTGGGCAGAGAAATATGCTGTGGCGTTGTCAGCGGTCTTCATTCCGGAAGTAGACAACTGGGAAGCAGACTTCCTCAGCAGACACGACCTGCACTCGGGGGAGTAGGGCCTACACCCGGAAGTGTTCAGGTGCTTGACACATCAGTGGGGATATCCACAAATCGACATGATGGCCTCTCGTCTCAACAAGAAGCTCAAGCGGTTTTGTTCTAGGTCGAGAGACCCACAGGCACTGGCGGTTGACGCTCTGACGAATCCATGGGTCTATCAGATGGTGTACGTGTTACCTCCACTTCCTCTGATCCCAAGAATTCTAAAAAGAATAAAAAGGGAAAAGGTTCAAGCAATACACATTGCTCCGGACTGGCCAAGAAAGGCCTGGTACGCGGACCTTCAGGAGATGCTCCTCGAAGATCCGTGGCCTCTACTTTTTCGCGAGGATCTTCAGCAACAGGGCCCGTTCGTCTATCAGGACTTACCGCGGCTACGTTTGACTGCATGAAAGTTGAACGGCTGATTCTAGCCAGAAGAGGGATCCCTAACAAAGTTATCCCGACTATGATCCAAGCCAGGAAAGGGGTAACGTCTAAACATTACCACTGTATTTGGAAGAAATACGTCTCTTAGTGTGGGAGCAGAACTTATTCTGCGGCGGGATTTCACCTGGGACGTTTCCTGCTTTTTCTGCAGGCAGGTGTGGATGTGGGGCTACGTCTGGCTCCATAAAAATCCAGATTTCGGCCTTGTCCATTTTCTTTCAGATCCATTTGGCTTTTCTCCCTGAGGTCCAGACGTTTTTGAAAGGGGTTCTGCGCATTCAACCTCCACTGTTGTCCTTGGCTTCAGCAAGACGTGTGTCGGAGCTGGGGGCTTTGTCTCACAAAAGCCTCTATTTAATATTCCATGAGGACAGAGCTGAACTCGGAACTCGTCAGCAATTTCTTCCGAAAGTTCTGTCTGCGTTTCACATCAACCAACCTATTCTGGTTCCGGTTATCACAGACTCCTCTGCTACTTCAAAGTCTTTGGATGTTGTCAGGGCTTTGAAGGTATAGGTAAAGAGGACAGCTCGTCACAGGAAATCTGACTCGCTGTTCGTTCTCTATGAGCCCAATAAAATTGGGTGTCCTGCTTCAAAGCAGACAAAAGCTTGCAGGATCAGGCTCACTATTCAGCATGCTTATTCCATGGCAGGTTTGCCGGTTCCAAACTCTGTACAGGCCCACTCTACTAGGTCGGTGGGTTCTTCCTCAGCGGCTCAGGGTGTCTCTGCTTTACAGCTCTGCCGAGTGGCTTCTTAGTCTGGTTCGACAAGTTCGATACTTTGACCAAACTGAAGGTCCTCAGAGGCCAATCAGTTCTTCAGGAACCTCAGCAATCTCCCCCCCGGTTTGGGAGCTTTGGTACATCCCCATGGTACTAAATGGAACCCTAGTATCCTCTAGCACATAAGAGAAAATAGGATTTCTCTAACGTCCTAGTGGATGCTGGGGACTCCGTAAGGACCATGGGGAGTAGCGGCTCCGCAGGAGACTGGGCACAGCTAAGAAAGAATTAGGACTACCTGGTGTGCACTGGCTCCTCCCACTATGACCCTCCTCCAGACTTCAGTTAGAATCCTGTGCCCGGCCGAGCTGGATGCACACTAGGGGCTCTCCTGAGCTCCTAGAAAGAAAGTATATGTTAGGTTTTTTATTTTACAGTGAGATCTGCTGGCAACAGACTCACTGCAGCGAGGGACTAAGGGGAGAAGAAGCGAACCTACCTAACTGGTGGTAGCTTGGGCTTCTTAGGCTACTGGACACCATTAGCTCCAGAGGGATCGACCGCATGGAACCGGCCATTGGTGTTCGGTCCCGGAGCCGCGCCGCCGGCCCCCTTACAGAGCCAGAAGCAAGAAGAATCCGGAAAATCGGCGGCAGAAGACATCAGTCTTCACCAAGGTAGCGCACAGCACTGCAGCTGTGCGCCATTGCTCCTCATACACACTTCACACTCCGGTCACTGAGGGTGCAGGGCGCTGGGGGGGGGGGGGGGGCGCCCTGAGAAGCAATAAATACACCTTGGCTGGCAAATATATCACAATATATAGCCCCAGAGGCTATATATGTGATAAATACCCCTGCCAGAATCCATAAAAAAGCGGGAGAAAAGTCCGCCGAAAAAGGGGCGGAGCTATCTCCCTCAGCACACTGGCGCCATTTCTCCCTCACAGTTCCGCTGGAAGGAAGCTCTCTGGCTCTCCCCTGCAGTCTACACTACAGAAAAGGGTAAAAAAGGGAGGGGGGGCACTAAATTTAGGCGCAAAATACATATATAGCAGCTATAAGGGGATATAATTTAGTTAATCCCTGTATTATATAGCGCTCTGGTGTGTGCTGGCATACTCTCTCTCTGTCTCCCCAAAGGGCTTTGTGGGGTCCTGTCTTCTATTAGAGCATTCCCTGTGTGTGTGCGGTGTGTCGGTACGGCTGTGTCGACATGTTTGATGAGGAGACTTATGTGGAGGAGGAGCAGGTGCCTATAAATGTGTTGTCACCCCCTGCGGGGCAGACACCGGAGTGGATGGACTTATGGAAGGAATTACGCGAAAGTGTCGACTCCTTACATAAAAAATTTGACGACATGCCAAATGTGGGGCAGCCGGCTTCTCAGCCCGTGCCTGCCCAGACGTCTCAAAAGTCATCAGGGGCTCTAAAACGCCCGCTACCTCAGGTGGCAGACACAGATGTCGACACGGATACTGATACCAGTGTCGACGACGAAGAGACTAATGTAATGTCCAATAGGGCCACTCGTTATATGATTGAGTCAATGAAAAATGTTTTACACATTTCTGAAGTGACCCCAGGTACCACAAAAAAGGGTATTATGTTTGGGGAGAAAAAACTACCAGTAGTTTTTCCCCCTTCTGAAGAATTAAATGACGTGTGTGAACTAGCGTGGGCTTCCCCTGATAAAAAATTTGTAATTTCAAAAAAATTACTAATGGAGTACCCTTTCCCGCCAGAGGATAGGTCACGTTGGGAAACACCCCCTAAGGTGGATAAAGCACTTACGCGCTTATCAAAAAAGGTGGCACTGCCGTCCCAAGATACGGCCGCCCTAAAGGAACCTGCTGGCAGAAAGCAGGAGGCTCTCCAAAAAGCTATATATACACACACTGGTATTATACTGAGACCAGCTATTGCCTCAGCATGGATGTGCAGTGCGGCAGCTGCATGGTCAGACTCCCTGTCAGAGAACGTTGACACCCTAGACAGGGACACTATATTGCTAAACCTAGAGCATATTAAAGACGCTGTCTTTTACATAAGAGATGCACAGAGGGATATTTGCCGGCTGGCATCAAAAATAAGTGCACTGTCCATTTGTGCCAGGAGAGGGTGATGGACCCGGCAGTGGACAGGGGATGCAGATTCCAAAAGGCACATGGAAATTTTGCCTTATAAGGGTGAGGAGTTGTTCGGGGATGGTCTTTCAGACTTAGTGTCCACAGCAACAGCTGGGAAGTCAGCATTTTTGCCACATGTCCCCTCACAACCAAAGAGAGCACCGTAATATCAGGTGCAGTCCTTTCGCCCCCAAAAGAGCAGACGGGGTAGAGGCGCGTCCTTTCTGCCCAGAGGCAGAGGTAGGGGAAAAAAGCTGCAGCATACAGCCACTTCCCAGGAACAAAAGTCCTCCCCCGCTTCTTCTGCTAAGTCCGCCGCATGACGCTGGGGCTCAGCAGGCGGAGCCAGGTACGGTGGGGGGCCGTCTCAAAAACTTCAGCAATCAGTGGGCTCGCTCACAGGTAGATCCCTGGATCCTTCAAGTAGTATCTCAGGGGTACAGGCTGGAATTCGAGACATCCCCCGCCCCCCGCCGTTTCCTCAAATCTGCCTTACCAACGACTCCTTCAGAAAGGGAGGCTGTGTTAGAGGCAATTCACAAGCTGTATTCCCAGCAGGTGATAGTCAAGGTGCCCCTACTTCAACAAGGACGGGGTTACTATTCCACAATGTTTGTGGTACCGAAACCGGACGGTTCGGTGAGACCCATTTTAAATTTGAAATCCTTGAACACATATTTAAGAAGATTCAAGTTCAAGATGGAATCGCTCAGGGCGGTTATTGCAAGCCCGGAAGAGGGAGATTACATGGTATCTCTGGACATCAAGGATGCTTACCTGCATGTCCCCATTTACCATCCTCACCAGGAGTACCTCAGATTTGTGGTACAGGATTGTCATTACCAATTCCAGACGTTGCCGTTCGGCCTGTCCACGGCACCGAGGGTATTTACCAAGGTAATGGCCGAAATGATGATACTCCTTCGGAAAAAGGGAGTTTTAATTGTCCCATACTTGGACGATCTCCTGATAAGGGCAAGGTCCAGAGAGCAGTTGTTGGTCGGCGTAGCATTATCTCAGGAGATGCTACACCAGCACGGTTGGATTCTGAATATTCCAAAGTCTCAGCTGGTTCCGCGACACGTATACTGTTCCTAGGGATGATTCTGGACACGGTCCAGAAAAAAGTGTTTCTCCCAGAGGAGAAAGCCGAGGAGCTGTCGTCTCTAGTGAGAGGCCTCCTGAAACCAAAACAGGTGTCTGTGCATCATTGCACGCGAGTCCTGGGAAAGATGGTAGCTTCCTACGAAGCGATTCCATTCGGCAGGTTCCATGCCAGAACTTTTCAGTGGGACCTGTTGGACCAATGGTCCGGATCGCATCTTCAAATGCATCGGTTGATAACCCTGTCTCCAAAGACCAGGGTGTCTCTGCTGTGGTGGCTGCAGAGTGCTCACCTCAGAGAGGGCCGCAGATTCGGCATACAGGACTGGGTCCTGGTGACCACGGATGCCAGCCTTCGGGGCTGGGGGGCAGTCACTCGGGGAAGAAACTTCCAAGGACTTTGGTTGAGTCAGGAGACTTCCCTACACATAAATGTTCTGGAACTGAGGGCCATTTACAATGCCCTAAGTCAAGCAAAGCCCCTGCTTCAAAACCGGCCGGTTCTGATCCAGTCAGACAACATCACGGCTGTCGCCCATGTAAATCGACAGGGCGGCACAAGAAGCAGGACGGCGATGGCAGAAGCCACAAGGATTCTCCGATGGGCGGAAAATCACGTGTTAGCACTGTCAGCAGTGTTCATTCCGGGAGCGATCTTCATCCAGAAGTCTTCCAAATGATTGTAAACCGTTGGGAAAGGCCACAGGTGGACATGATGGCGTCCCGCTTAAACAAAAAGCTGGAAAAATATTGCGCCAGGTCAAGGGACCCTCAGGCGATAGCTGTGGACGCTCTAGTGACACCGTGGGTGTACCGGTCGGTTTATGTGTTCCCTCCTCTTCCTCTCATACCCAAGGTACTGAGGATAATAAGGAGAAGAGGCGTAAGAACTATACTCATTGTTCCGGATTGGCCAAGAAGAGCTTGGTACCCGGAACTTCAAGAAATGATCTCAGAGGACCCATGGCCTCTGCCGCTCAGACAGGACCTGCTGCTGCAGGGGCCCTGTCTGTTCCAAGACTTACCGCGGCTGCGTTTGACGGCATGGCGGTTGAACGCCGGATCCTAAAAGAAAAGGGTATTCCGGAGGAAGTCATTCCTACGCTTATTAAAGCTAGGAAAGATGTAACCGTACAACATTATCACCGCATATGGCGAAAATATGTTGCGTGGTGTGAGGCCAGGAAGGCCCCAACGGAGGAATTCCAGCTAGGTCGATTTCTGCTCTTCCTACAGTCAGGGGTGACTATGGGCCTAAAATTGGGTTCCATTAAGGTCCAGATTTCGGCTCTGTCGATTTTCTTCCAAAAAGAACTGGCTTCACTACCTGAAGTTCAGACATTTGTCAAGGGAGTGCTGCATATTCAGCCTCCTTTTGTGCCCCCAGTGGCACCGTGGGACCTCAACGTGGTGTTGGGTTTCCTAAAGTCACATTGGTTTGAGCCACTCAAAACCGTGGATTTAAAATATCTCACGTGGAAAGTGGTCATGTTTTTGGCCTTGGCTTCGGCAAGGCGGGTGTCAGAATTGGCGGCTTTGTCATGTAAAAGCCCCTATTTGATTTTCCATATGGATAGGGCAGAATTGAGGACTCGTCCCCAATTTCTTCCTAAGGTGGTATCAGCTTTTCACTTGAACCAACCTTTCGTGGTGCCTGCGGCTACTAGGGACTTGGAGGACTCCAATTTACTGGACGTAGTCAGGGCCTTGAAAATTTATGTTTCCAGGACGGCTGGAGTCAGGAAGACTGACTCGCTATTTTATCCTGTATGCACCAAACAAGATGGGTGCTTCTGCTTCAAAGCAGACTATTGCTCGCTGGATTTGTAGCACAATTCAGCTTGCGCATTCTGTGGCTGGCCTGCCACAGCCTAAATCTGTAAAAGCCCATTCCACGAGGAAAGTGGGCTCTTCTTGGGCGGCTGCCCGAGGGGTCTCGGCTTTACAACTTTGCCGAGCTGCTACTTGGTCAGGGGCAAACACGTTTTCAAAATTCTACAAATTTGATACCCTGGCTGAGAAGGACCTTGAGTTCTCTCATTCGGTGCTGCAGAGTCATCCGCACTCTCCCGCCCGTTTGGGAGCTTTGGTATAATCCCCATGGTCCTTACGGAGTCCCCAGCATCCACTAGGACGTTAGAGAAAATAAGATTTTACTCACCGGTAAATCTATTTCTCGTAGTCCGTAGTGGATGCTGGGCGCCCGTTCCAAGTGCGGACTGTCTGCAATACTTGTATATAGTTATTGTTAACTAAAAGGGTTATTGTTGAGCCATCTGTTGAGAGGCTCTGTTATGTTCATACTGTTAACTGGGTATAATATCACGAGTTATACGGTGTGATTGGTGTGGCTGGTATGAGTCTTACCCGGGATTCAAAATCCTTTCCTTATTGTGTCAGCTCTTCCGGGCACAGTATCCTTACTGAAGTCTGGAGGAGGGTCATAGTGGGAGGAGCCAGTGCACACCAGGTAGTCCTAATTCTTTCTTAGCGGTGCCCAGTCTCCTGCGGAGCCGCTATTCCCCATGGTCCTTACGGAGTCCCCAGCATCCACTACGGACTACGAGAAATAGATTTACCGGTGAGTAAAATCTTATTTTTAATTACCTACCGGTAAATCCTTATCTCGTAGTCTGTAGAGGATACTGGGCGCCCGATCGGTGCTTCGTTCATACTGCATTGTTACTTGGTTAAGTATTGTTGATTCAGCTGTTGCTGTTCCTGTTTAAAGTTGGGTTAGCATAGCTTTCTTCTGTTGTGTGCGTGTGCTGGTTCGGAATCTCACCACTATATTTATCTATCCTTCTCTCAAAGTATGTCCGTCTCCTCGGGCACAGTTTCCTAGACTGAGTCTGGTAGGAGGGGCATAGAGGGAGCAGCCATCCCACACTATTAAGTGCCTATGGCTCTTAGTGGACCCATCTATACCCCATGGTACTAAATGGAACCCCAGTATCCTCTACGGACTACGAGAAAAGGATTTACTGGTAGGTAATTAAAATCCTATTTAAATGACCAAATTGTTATAAATAACTTCTGTAGTGGTGATATGCATTGTTGGTGCATTTAACCAGATGTATTGCATTAATTCTTCTAAACTGGTGTCATGGTCTGGTGATGAAGTGGTGGGGATATAACAGGCTATAGAGCATTAGAGTGTTTGCTGTGGCACAGTGTATTAGAGCTCACACAACTCCCAATATGTCCATGTGTATGCATGTTTGAAGTGAGAGACGTCAGGACAGTTTTGTCAAGTGTGACAAATACAAGTATTAATGATAATATTGATTGTAAACGGGACTAGCCCAAAAAGTGCCAAAATATTGTCTGCATATGGGCAAGAAATTTCTTAGGGATGAATGGTTACTAGGCACTTGCAGTTAAAGTAAGGCACTGTACAGACAAGTGAGCTGTGAGCTACACCCTTTATGACGCGTTTTTTTTTTTTTTGCAAATTAAGTTTTTATTATCAATAAAAAGATAATATTATACATCACGATGATTTTACAATCGGTACATATGTTCATAGAACAGTAGCTAATGTTTTAGTCGTTGACCAGAAGTACGGTGAACAAACAGTGTAGAACATCGTTCATCTACATTAACTTTAACTAGAGGTATTAATATGTATCCTCTTCAAATAGTAATAACAAGAACAATAAATCTAACATGAAGTATGGAGGGTAGTCAAAGGGAGAAAGGAAAAAGAGAGAGAGATAGAGAGAGCAAGACAACAGATGGGGGGGGGGGGGGAGGGGGGTCGCATTCTCCGCAGCAGTCCTACTATGTAGCCGATGTGGGATGAAGCATAATGGTTTTGTATACCGGCGTATCCTTGAACTCCAGCCAGTCAAACCAGACGGCCGTAAACCGGGACGCAGAACGGTCGGACAGAGCTGTCAGGTCCTCCATTGCCATGTAGTGGTCAATTCTTTGGAACCATTTGGCAATGGGTGGTTGTACCTGGGATCTCCAGAAGCATGGGATGGTTGCTCTGGCTGCATTCATTAAGTGTCTCAGTAATGAGTTTTTGAACTGGGATAGAGGTAAGTCTGTCAAGTTGAGCAACCAGAACTCAGGCGTCTCAGGTATTGGGAGTCCCGTGATATTCCTGGTAATGGAGCAAACCTGTTTCCAGAAGGGAGCTAGTCCCGGGCACCTCCACCATATGTGGCAAGGGGTGCCTCGTGAGTTATTGCACCTCCAACAAACATCTGGAACGCCTGGGAACATGTGGTGTACTCGATCTGGGCATCTGTACCATCTCGATAGCACTTTATATTGTGTCTCAAGTACTTGAAGTGAGGGGGAGCTAGCAAACGTGTATTGGAAAATTCGCGACCATTGGTCAGAAGTCAGTTCCCTGCCTAGGTCTTCATGCCATGCCGTAACAAATGCCGGGGGTTTAGCAGAAGTACTCAATAAGCATTGTCTGTATAGGAGAGATATAAGATGTCGCGGCGATTTCTCAGAGAGACACATTGATTCAAAATTCGTAGGTCTCCACCCCACGGTTCGAATCGGCATTGTAGTAACATAGTGCCTTATTTGTAAATAAGCCCAAAAAGAATTGGGCGGTAGATTAAAGGAGCGTTGTAATTCTGCGAAAGGGTGGATCCCCGCCGAACCGATCAAGTGACCTAATCGAGATATACCAGCCTCAGCCCACGCTGAGGACTGAGATAGGGGGAGAGGGTTCGCGGGCATGTCTGGGTTGTTTAGTACTGGTGTCGGCAAGGAGGGGCTCGGACTGAAAGAGTCAAGGTGTTATGACGCGTTTTGCTTTAAGTAAAAGGGACCTTAAGATAAGTTGGCTATGCACAGGATTAGGAGTTGATGACGTTTGTTGCATCCTTGCCCTGGACTTATCTATACACTAGATTTAAGGTTGCATGTATCTTATTCTAAAATGCATGCAACTTTAATACAGATGTTGAAAATGTGTGCAGATTCATCTTTGCTTATACATTAGATCATAAACATGACATCCTTATCCTGAACTATAAATTGGGCACTGTGCATAAAAATAAGAATATATATTAAGATTTATAATTAAAAATAGTTTTTTGTTAAAGGGTTTTCTCTGTTTTAACACTAGCTTGGGTACAGCTCTTCAAAGAGCATAACACAGTCTGATACTTTGTTCAGAAGCAGAGTTTAGCTAACATTATAGGGAACACTATCCATTACGTGTATGCCCAGGCATTTTTTTTTTCCCCGCAAATATGTCTGTGCTTTTATAAAATGTACGTTATAAGTGATTAATGGATTTTTTTTATTTTATTTTTTAAAAATTTTATTGGAGCATTATATGCATACATGTATAATATATCAGACAAAAATGTAAATAAACAACTTTGTGACAATTGAGCTGCACAATGGTACAAGGGTCAGACAATGTGTATTCAAGTCATATGTGCTGATTTACAGTATATTTATATTATGTATTTTGCATTAAATATAATCTAAAAATGAAGACATAACAAATAGAGAAAAAGAACGTGGACACTTTCTCCCAGACACCCCCCCACTCCACCGGAAGCCGCACGCCACCCCCTGCTGCCACCACTCCAATTGTCTAGAAAAAGCCTAAACGTTGACATTGCCAACCTCTAGAGGTGGATTGTTCTTCATCAAGTGTTGTAAGTACCAAGACGTATCTTTTAAGCATCAATGGACTTGACGTCTCATTTCTAAGAATAACGTGGAGATGTAACTTTCCCACATATTGAAAAGTTTGCCACTTGGAATACTTTGTCTAAGGTAACTTCAACCCAGTTCATGTGGAAGAGGTGAAAAGTTTAGCTTTAAACAGAGATAATGACGGGGATGTTATTTATTTATTAACAGTTTCTAATATAGCGCAGCAAATTCCGTTGCGCTTTACAATTTAATGTTGTGGATATCCATTCATGTAGAATTGTTTTTGGGCAGCAGCACTGATCGCTACAGGTGTCTGCTGCCTTTACTAATTCTTAGCTCTGTCGGTATGAAACCAAATATAGCTCATTCTACTTTTAGGGGTATATGGTTTATTAAGTAAGTTTCAGCATATTTTTGGACTTGGAGCCAGAAGCTCCTGATTTATGGGTAGGGCCAGAAACTGTGATATAGGTTTGCATAATCCTCTCCACACCTGTAACAGGAATGTGAATATCACCGCCCCATTAGAAAGCATTTTACGTGGTGATAAGTATGATATGTCGAAGATATTTAAAAACCTTTCCTTATACATAGATGATGTAAGGGTTTTACTGGACACATCAATGGCTTTAAGAAGGTCTTCTGCCACATGCGTAGTACATTTAAAAAGCAAGCTGAGATGACACAGTGTACACCGACCCCCTTTTCCGCTCACAGCTGCCCCACCCTCATTTTCTTATCACCAGAAATGAATGGGAAACCTTAGAGCTGGAGTTCTGGTAACAGCTGAGAACCTCGTCACAACACACTCTGATGTATTCTCCTTTCACAACTCCTCCTGATCCCTTGTTACTTTGCAGGGGAAGCTTGGTGCTGGAATTCGAGTAACAGTGGAGCCAGTGAACACCACTCAAAACAGCCTCCAATACCCATCTTATGAACTATGGGTTGAATATTGAGGCATCTTATCTTGCGTCTGTGCCTGGGGTATACAGCAACAAAAGCAGCTTGTACCACTGGACTCCAACCATGTTTCCTTTCAGCTATGTGCTAGAAATAGCCTAATTTTTAATATGCACTGTTATTCATTGGATAACTACTTTTCTTTCTAAGGTGTATAATAGATGTATATTTGAAGCACCACTAATAAGAAAAGAGTAAACATCGAATTAGAGTACAATATCACGACAAAAACAATAGCATATTAAGAGTTGACAAATTATCAGAGTTAAACACCTAAAAATAACATAGTAGAGAGCGATAGTGTATCCGGAAAGTATTCACAGCGCTTCACTTTTTCCACATTTTGTTATGTTACAACCTTATTCCAAAATGGAATAAATTAATTTTTGTCCTCAAAATTCTACACACAATACCCCATATGACGTGAAAGCTTTTTTGTTTTCTTAAGATTTTTGCAAATTTATTAAAAATAAAAAACCACGAAATCACATGTACATAAGTATTCATAGCCTTTCCCATGAAGCTCAAAATTGAGCTCAGGTGCATCTTGTTTCCAAGAAACCGATGGTCAGAGCTACAGCATTCCTCTGTGGAGAGAGTAGAACCTTCCAGAAGGACAACCATCTCTGGCGCAATCCACCAATCAGGCCTGTATGGTAGAGTGGTCAGATGGGAGCCACATGGCAGCCTGCCTGGAGTTTGCCAAAATGCACCTGAAGAACTCTCAGACCATGAGAAACAAAATTCTCTGGCCTGATGAGGCAAAGATTGAACTCTTTGGCGTGAATGCCAGGCGTCTTGTTTGGAGGAATCCAGGCACCGCTCATCCCCAGGCCAATACCATCCCTAGAGTGAAGCATGGTGGTGGCAGCATCATCCTGTGGGGATGTTTTTCAGCGGCAGGAACTGGGAGACTAGTCAGGATAGGGGAAGGTGAATGCAGCAATGTACAGAGACATCCTGGATGAAAATCTGTTCCAGAGCGCTCCTGACCTCAGACTGGGGCGACGGGTCATCTTTCAGCAGGACAACGACCCTAAGCACACAGCCAAGATATCAGAGTGGCTTCAGGACAACTCTGTGAATGTCCTTGAGTGGACCAGCCAGAGCCCAGACTTGAATCCGATTGAACATCTCTGGAGAGATCTGAAAATGGCTGTGCACCGACGTTTCCCATCCAACCTGATAGAGCTTGAGAGGTGCTGCAAAGAGGAACTGCAAAACTGCCCAAAGATAGGTGTGCCAAGCTTGTGACATCATATTCAAAAATACTTGAGGCTGTAATTGGTGTCAAAGGTGCATCAACAAAGTATTGAGCAAAGGCTGTGAATACTTATGTACATGTGATTTCTTAGTTTTTTATTTTTAATAAATTTGCAAAAATCTCAAACACTGTTTTCACATTGTCATTATGGGGTATTGTGTGTAGAATTTTGAGGGAAAAAATTAATTTATTCCAGTTTGGAATAAGGCTGTAACATAACAAAATGTGGAGAAAGTGAAGCGCTGTGAATACTTTCCTGTATACTACTTGTGCATGCATTACAATTAATAGCTGCAATGCACTTTAAAAACTACACCGTAGTTCTGTGCAGTATAATGTATTCTACATATATTTCACGTGCACAGTCGCAAACTTGATACCTAGAGAAGTGGGTGGGCCCTAATGCAGTGGGGCCCACCAGAGGTTTCCTCTGTGGGCCGGTCTGGACCTGTTTGGGCATCCTTGGGGTCTGTGTGGGTTTTGTTTTTTGTTTTTGGTGGGGGGAGATGGGGGGGTTGAATATTCTAATAGCCTCTTGTGTTTTTAAAGTGTTTTTTGTTCCGTTTTACAGAATTGTTTCTGTATTTGGCATCACTGATATGGCAGTATACCTACGCCTAAGCAGTAGATTATCATGTGCAGGATGTATGGCTGTCCATGACTTGCATGGGCTGGCTGACATTCAAGAACTATGTTCTGCCAGGTCTTACGTTCTGTTGCCTCCTTGCTTTTGAGCACAGCAAAGTATGTCCCTCTGTTTTGTTCTTAATAATCAAATGTAACCAATTTTGTATTGTCTACTTTTAAAGCTAAAGCATTTGCTGTATGCTATGAAAGTTTAATTGGCTAAGCAATCTTATAAATGCTGCGACATTATATTGTGCAAGTTGGTAAAGATCAGGATAATAGATAAAATTGTGAGTTACTCAAAAGGTAATTCTTTTTATTAGTTCGTTTGAAGGTGTCTTTGGGAGGTAATTGTTTTAAAGAATGAAATCATTAATTTTCTGCCGCCAACACATCCCGGCAGGTTTGACAAGTAATCCTGCTGGCTCACCATACATAATGCACCGCCCCATGGTTCAGACACACTCTCTTTAATTATGCGATTTCTAATTTTGGCTACTGCCCAGATGTGCCTGTCTTTTGAAGCTGTAGGAGATCATATGAACCTACCAGCACCACCATTGTCCTTCTTATTTTTTTTCTCAGGAATGTGTTCTCTTTAAAAAAATAAATAATAATAATAAGATAGGCCATTGAAATAATTCAATTTTAACATTATGTAGTGCTAAACCACGTTATATACTGTAGGTTACATAATTTTATGACTGACTGCTCTTTGCTTTTAAAAGCTGAAGGTATATGGAGTTAAATGTTTACTTTTAACCCTAAGTGCAGGAATCCAATTGCATTCGATAATTTACTGCAAGGCAAAGATGGGCTAAAACAGCACAATGGTATTATTAGGCTATCCAATTTTCTCTATCGTCCTAGTGGATGCTGGGGTTCCTGAAAGGACCATGGGGAATAGCGGCTCCGCAGGAGACAGGGCACAAAAGTAAAGCTTTCCGATCAGGTGGTGTGCACTGGCTCCTCCCCCTATGACCCTCCTCCAAGCCAGTTAGATTTTTGTGCCCGGCCGAGAAGGGTGCAATCTAGGTGGCTCTCCTAAAGAGCTGCTTAGAGAAAGTTTAGCTTAGGTTTTTTATTTTACAGTGAGTCCTGCTGGCAACAGGATCACTGCAACGAGGGACTTAGGGGAGAAGAAGTGAACTCACCTGCGTGCAGGATGGATTGGCTTCTTGGCTACTGGACATCAGCTCCAGAGGGACGATCACAGGTACAGCCTGGATGGTCACCGGAGCCTCGCCGCCGGCCCCCTTGCAGATGCTGAAACATGAAGAGGTCCAGAATCGGCGGCAGAAGACTCCTCAGTCTTCTAAAGGTAGCGCACAGCACTGCAGCTGTGCGCCATTTTCCTCTCAGCACACTTCACACGGCAGTCACTGAGGGTGCAGGGCGCTGGGAGGGGAGCGCCCTGGGAGGCAAATGAAAACCTATTTGGCTAAAAAATACCTCACATATAGCCTCCGGGGCTATATGGAGATATTTAACCCCTGCCAGAATACACTAAAGAGCGGGAGACGAGCCCGCCGGAAAAGGGGCGGGGCCTATCTCCTCAGCACACAGCGCCATTTTCCTTACACAGCTCCGCTGGTCAGGACGGCTCCCAGGTCTCTCCCCTGCACTGCACTACAGAAACAGGGTAAAACAAGAGAGGGGGGGCAAAATAGTGGCAAAAATTATATTATAAAAGCAGCTATACAGGGAGCACTTATTATAAGGCTATCCCTGTCATATATAGCGCTTTTGGTGTGTGCTGGCAAACTCTCCCTCTGTCTCCCCAAAGGGCTAGTGGGGTCCTGTCTTCGTTAAGAGCATTCCCTGTGTGTCTGCTGTGTGTCGGTACGTGTGTGTCGACATGTATGAGGACGATATTGGTGTGGAGGCGGAGCAATTGCCAAATATGGGGATGTCACCTCCTAGGGGGTCGACACCAGAATGGATGCCTTTATTTATGGAATTACGGGATAGTGTCAACACGCTAAAGCAGTCGTTTGTCGACATGAGACGGCCGGACAATCAGTTAGTGCCTGTCCAGGCGCCTCAAACACCGTCAGGGGCTGTAAAACGCCCTTTGCCTCAGTCGGTCGACACAGACCCAGACACAGGCACTGATTCCAGTGGCGACGGTGACGAATCAACCGTATTTTCCAGTAGGGCCACACGTTATATGATTTTGGCAATGAAGGAGGCGTTACATTTAGCTGATACTACTGGTACCACTAAACAGGGTATTATGTGGGGTGTGAAAAAACTACCTATAGTTTTTCCTGAATCAGAAGAACTAAATGATGTATGTGATGAAGCGTGGGTTGCCCCCGATAAAAAGATGCTAATTTCAAAGAAGTTATTAGCTTTATACCCTTTCCCGTCAGAGGTTAGGGCGCGCTGGGAAACACCTCCTAGGGTGGATAAGGCGCTCACACGCTTATCTAAACAAGTGGCGTTACCCTCTCCTGAGACGGCCGCACTTAAAGATCCAACAGATAGGAGGATGGAAAATATCCAAAAAAGTATATACACACATACAGGTGTTATACTACGACCAGCTATAGCGTCAGCCTGGATGTGCAGTGCTGGAGTAGTTTGGTCAGAGTCCCTGATTGAAAATATTGATACCCTGGATAGGGACAATGTTTTACTGTCTTTAGAGCAAATAAAGGATGCATTTCTTTATATGCGTGATGCACAGAGGGATATCTGCACACTGGCATCACGGGTAAGTGCTATGTCCATTTCGGCCAGAAGAAGTTTATGGACGCGACAGTGGTCAGGCGATGCGGACTCAAAACGGCATATGGAAGTTTTGCCGTATAAAGGGGAGGAGTTATTTGGAGTCGGTCTATCAGATTTGGTGGCCACGGCTACAGCCGGGAAATCCACCTTTTTACCTCAAGCTACTCCCCAACAGAAAAAGACACCGACTTTTCAACCGCAGTCCTTTCGTTCCTTTAAAAACAAGAGAGCAAAGGGATATTCATATCTGCCACGAGGCAGAGGAAGGGGGAAGAGACACCAACAGGCAGCTCCTTCCCAGGAACAGAAGCCCTCCCCCGCTTCTACAAAAGCCTCAGCATGACGCTGGGGCTTCTCAAGCGGACTCGGGGGCGGTGGGCGGTCGTCTCAAGCATTTCAGCGCGCAGTGGGCTCACTCGCAGGTAGATCCCTGGATCCTGCAGATAATATCTCAGGGGTACAGGTTGGAACTAGAGACAGATCCGCCTCGCCGTTTCCTGAAGTCTGCTTTACCAACGTCCCCCTCCGAAAGGGAGATGGTTTTGGAAGCCATTCACAAGCTGTACTCTCAGCAGGTGATAGTCAAGGTACCTCTTCTACAACAGGGAAAGGGGTATTATTCCACTCTATTTGTGGTACCGAAGCCGGACGGCTCGGTAAGACCTATTCTAAATCTGAAGTCCTTGAACCTGTACATAAAGAAGTTCAAGTTCAAAATGGAGTCACTCAGAGCAGTGATAGCGAACCTGGAAGAAGGGGACTTTATGGTGTCCTTGGACATCAAGGATGCGTACCTCCACGTTCCAATTTACCCCTCACACCAGGGGTACCTCAGGTTCGTTGTACAAAACTGTCACTATCAGTTTCAGACGCTGCCGTTCGGATTGTCCACGGCACCTCGGGTCTTTACAAAGGTAATGGCCGAGATGATGATTCTTCTTCGAAGAAAAGGCGTATTAATTATCCCATACTTGGACGATCTCCTAATAAGGGCAAGGTCCAGAGAACAGCTAGAGAGGGGATTAGCACTGTCTCAAGAAGTGCTAAAACAGCACGGCTGGATTCTGAATATTCCAAAATCCCAGTTAATGCCGACAACTCGTCTGCTGTTCCTAGGGATGATTCTGGACACGGTTCAGAAAAAGGTTTTTCTCCCGGAGGAAAAAGCCAAGGAGTTGTCCGAGCTTGTCAGGAACCTCCTAAAACCAGGAAAGGTGTCTGTACATCAATGCACAAGAGTCCTGGGAAAAATGGTGGCTTCTTACGAAGCAATTCCATTCGGCAGATTCCATGCACGAATTTTCCAGAGGAATCTGTTAGACAAATGGTCAGGGTCGCATCTTCAGATGCACCAGCGGATAACCCTGTCTCCAAGGACAAGGGTATCTCTTCTGTGGTGGTTGCAGAGTGCTCATCTATTGGAGGGCCGCAGATTCGGCATACAGGATTGGATCCTGGTGACCACGGACGCCAGCCTGAGAGGCTGGGGAGCAGTCACACAAGGAAGAAACTTCCAGGGAGTGTGGACGAGCCTGGAAACGTCTCTTCACATAAACATTCTGGAACTAAGAGCAATCTACAATGCTCTAAGCCAGGCAGAACCTCTGCTTCAAGGAAAACCGGTGTTGATCCAGTCGGACAACATCACGGCAGTCGCCCATGTGAACAGACAGGGCGGCACAAGAAGCAGGAGTGCAATGGCAGAAGCTGCAAGGATTCTTCGCTGGGCAGAGAATCATGTGATAGCACTGTCAGCAGTGTTCATCCCGGGAGTGGACAACTGGGAAGCAGACTTCCTCAGCAGACACGACCTTCACCCGGGAGAGTGGGGACTTCATCCGGAAGTCTTCCACATGCTGGTAACCCGTTGGGAAAGACCAATGGTGGACATGATGGCGTCTCGCCTCAACAAAAAACTGGACAGGTATTGCGCCAGGTCAAGAGATCCGCAGGCAATAGCTGTGGACGCGCTGGTAACGCCTTGGGTGTACCAGTCGGTGTATGTGTTTCCTCCTCTGCCTCTCATACCAAAAGTATTGAGAATTATACGGCAAAGAGGCGTAAGAACGATACTAGTGGTTCCGGATTGGCCAAGAAGGACTTGGTACCCGGAACTTCAAGAGATGATCACGGAAGATCCGTGGCCTCTACCTCTAAGGAGGGACTTGCTTCAGCAGGGTCCCTGTCTGTTTCAAGACTTACCGCGGCTGCGTTTGACGGCATGGCGGTTGAACGCCGGATCCTAAAGGAAAAAGGCATGCCGGAAGAAGTCATTCCTACTTTGATTAAAGCAAGGAAGGAAGTAACCGTGCAACACTATCACCGCATTTGGCGAAGATATGTTGCGTGGTGCGAGGATCGGAGTGCTCCGACGGAGGAATTTCAACTGGGTCGATTCCTACATTTCCTGCAATCAGGATTGTCTATGGGTCTCAAATTGGGATCTATTAAGGTTCAAATTTCGGCCCTGTCGATTTTCTTTCAAAAAGAATTGGCTTCATTTCCTGAAGTCCAGACTTTTGTTAAGGGAGTGCTGCATATACAGCCTCCTGTGGTGCCTCCAGTGGCACCGTGGGATCTCAATGTGGTTTTGGAATTTCTAAAATCTCATTGGTTTGAACCACTAAAAAAGGTGGATTTAAAATATCTCACATGGAAAGTGACCATGTTACTAGCCCTGGCTTCGGCCAGGAGAGTGTCAGAACTGGCAGCTTTATCTTACAAAAGCCCATATCTGATTTTCCATTCGGACAGGGCAGAACTGCGGACTCGTCCGCATTTTCTCCCTAAGGTGGTGTCAGCATTTCATCTGAACCAGCCTATTGTAGTGCCTGCGGCTACAAGTGACTTGGAGGACTCCAAGTTACTGGACGTTGTCAGAGCATTAAAAATATATATTGCAAGGACAGCTGGAGTCAGAAAATCTGACTCGTTGTTTATATTGTATGCACCCAACAAGATGGGTGCTCCTGCGTCTAAGCAGACGATTGCTCGTTGGATCTGTAGCACAATCCAACTTGCACATTCTGTGGCAGGCCTGCCACAGCCTAAATCTGTAAAGGCCCACTCCACAAGGAAGGTGGGCTCATCTTGGGCGGCTGCCCGAGGGGTCTCGGCATTACAACTTTGCCGAGCAGCTACGTGGTCAGGGGAGAACACGTTTGTAAAATTTTACAAATTTGATACTCTGGCTAAGGAGGACCTGGAGTTCTCTCATTCGGTGCTGCAGAGTCATCCGCACTCTCCCGCCCGTTTGGGAGCTTTGGTATAATCCCCATGGTCCTTTCAGGAACCCCAGCATCCACTAGGACGATAGAGAAAATAAGAATTTACTTACCGATAATTCTATTTCTCGGAGTCCGTAGTGGATGCTGGGCGCCCATCCCAAGTGCGGATTATCTGCAATAATTGTACATAGTTATTGTTAACTAATTCGGGTTATTGTTAGGAAGCCATCTTTCAGAGGCTCCTCTGTTATCATACTGTTAACTGGTTTTGATCACAAGTTGTACGGTGTGATTGGTGTGGCTGGTATGAGTCTTACCCGGGATTCAAAATTCCTCCCTTATTGTGTACGCTCGTCCGGGCACAGTACCTAACTGGCTTGGAGGAGGGTCATAGGGGGAGGAGCCAGTGCACACCACCTGATCGGAAAGCTTTACTTTTGTGCCCTGTCTCCTGCGGAGCCGCTATTCCCCATGGTCCTTTCAGGAACCCCAGCATCCACTACGGACTCCGAGAAATAGAATTATCGGTAAGTAAATTCTTATTATTTCCCGTTTTTATAGTGCGATAAACGACCTGTTTTCACACGATAATACATGGTATTCGGGATAAGTTCCCAGATCCATGCATTATCACGCAAAAACGGGTTTCCGGCTGCTGCTTTATTGCGGATAATGCTTCGGGTGACTGAGGCATCCAAAACATAATCCCTGATAAGTACTACATATTGTAGCCAATTGGAAAGCCCTGGGCTTTATCCATTAACTGCAGTTTATTACCAAGGCTAACTGGATACTGGCCTTATGCTGGCCATACATCAGGATGATATCTTTCCAACCAGCCAACTAGTTGGCTGGTTGGAAAGATAATCTGGCAGTGTGTGGGAGCAAACAATTGTCAGCCGTTTGCTCCGACACGCTGAAAAACGGCCAGAAACGGTCTGTCCAACTAGTTGGGAAAATCAAACCTGTTTTTGGTTTTCCCAACTAATCGTTCAGGTGTAGGGGAAACTTTTCCTCCAACTGAACAATTACTAGGCGGACACTGCCTGCTAGTGTCCACCTACTTTTGTCTTTCGGACTGCAGACGACCCTGCTCCATCCCCCTCCGGCCACCTCACTGCCCTGCATCTATCCTGCACCGGCCGCAGGGACCGGCCACTGCACAGCCGCCAGCCCCACCGCACCGTCCATCTCTCTCTCCACACCGGCCACCAGCCTCAATCCCCCTCTGGCCGCCAGCCTCTGTCCCGCGTCGGGACCACGTCACCACTGCCTTCAGCGCCGCCAGGCTCCATCCCCCTCCGGTCACCTCGCTGCCCAGCATCTTTCCTGCACAGCCGCCAGCCTCCCTCCACACACCGGCCGCCAGCCTCCCGCACAGTTCATTTATCCCCCTCCAGCCGCCAGCCTCTGTCCTGCGCCAGGATCTCCTCACATGCATGCGCGCGCGCGCGCACACACACACACATTGTATACCAAATGCTAAGGGAATGTGGGATGTCTGTGGGCAGGTAGGAAGATCTGGTGGTATGGGGTGAGGTCTGCGGAGCATCTAGTGCATGTTGGTACTCTGGGAATGCTTCATTGCATTAGACTTGCCCTTGGGTACCAGGGCCCCATGGATTACATCTGCATACCCTGGAACAGTGACAGGGGGTGAGGTGGCTGCGTGTGTGGTGGGGGAGGGGAATGGCGGTTCTGTTTCATTTGTACTGGGTCCCATCATGCCTGAAGGAAGCCCTGGTGCAAGGACGCCATTACTATTCAGCCAGGGGCCTGCATCCTCTGTACCTCTATCATGCTGCTGAACAGGGAAAAACGAGAGAGGAAGGAGTTAAAAGGCAGTGACCGCACAAGGGACTCATGATTAGATACTTAATTTGAGATTGATCATTGCACGCTGCCATATCTCTGTATTAATGTCCCTCTTCACCTCATTTATTATAAATACATGTTTCCCTTCATCCATTTAAACAATTTTAATGAAACAAACAGCTTTACTGTTTCCTACATGTCAGTTCTTAGGGCATACAGTGTAGTTTCATTATTACAGCTGCAGTAGCAGGGTGCACGGCTGATCAGGCGGAGAGCGAGATGTGGGTGGTGTGAGAGACATGATGGAGAGCGAGATGGGGGGGTGCGAGAGAGACGTGATGGAGAGCGAGATGTGGGGGTGCGAGAGAGACGTGATGGAGAGCGAGATGTGGGGGTGTGAGACGTGATGGAGAGCGAGATGTGGGGGTGTGAGACGTGATGGAGAGCGAGATGTGGGGGTGCGAGAGAGACATGATGGAGAGCGAGATGTGGGGGTGCGAGAGAGACGTGATGGAGAGCGAGATGTGGGGGTGTGAGACATGATGGAGAGCGAGATGTGGGGGCGTGAGACGTGATGGAGAGCGAGATGTGGGGGTGTGAGACGTGATGGAGAGCGAGATGTGGGGGTGTGAGAGACGTGATGGAGAGCGAGATGTGGGGGTGCGAGAGAGACATGATGGAGAGCGAGATGGGGGGGTGCGAGAGAGACGTGATGGAGAGCGAGATGTGGGGGTGCGAGAGAGACGTGATGGAGAGCGAGATGTGGGGGTGTGAGACATGATGGAGAGCGAGATGTGGGGGCGTGAGACGTGATGGAGAGCGAGATGTGGGGGTGTGAGACGTGATGGAGAGCGAGATGTGGGGGTGTGAGACGTGATGGAGAGCGAGATGTGGGGGTGCGAGAGAGACATGATGGAGAGCGAGATGGGGGGGTGCGAGAGAGACGTGATGGAGAGCGAGATGTGGGGGTGCGAGAGACGTGATGGAGAGCGAGATGTGGGGGTGTGAGACGTGATGGAGAGCGAGATGTGGGGGTGCGAAAGAGACATGATGGAGAGCGAGATGGGGGGGTGCGAGAGAGACGTGATGGAGAGCGAGATGTGGGGGTGCGAGAGACGTGATGGAGAGCGAGATGTGGGGGTGTGAGAGACGTGATGGAGAGCGAGATGTGGGGGTGTGAGACGTGATGGAGAGCGAGATGTGGGGGTGTGAGAGACGTGATGGAGAGCGAGATGTGGGGGTGCGATACAGACGATGGAAAGCGTGGTGGGATGTGGGAGAACAAGAGACATGAGGTGCTCCTGCATCCCGCCATCCCCTCCCGGCACTTGCGAGCACCGCCACAGTAAGGGCCAACCAGTGTGAAGCTGGGGCAAACAATGTGTCCAAAATATGTAGATATTATTATTATTATTATTAGTAATAATGGTAATAATAGTTTTTATTTATATGGCGCCACAAGGGCTCTGCAGCGCCCATTACCGGGTACATAAACAAATGAGCAGAACAAGAAAACGGCACATACAGGTTCCAGACAATATAGGTCAAGTACAAGGTATTTTACCATAGCAGCATCAGCAAAACCTGACACTGGAACAGGTAACCGAAAACCAAGAGTATGGTGCCATCGAAGGGAGTATTGCGTATAGCATAGTGTAAGAGAAGGAAAAGCACATGAGGGGAGTGGGCCCTGCTCGTGAGAGCTTACATGTACTGTAATAATGAATGGTGTTTCGCTGCAGTGAGAATACCAGTAGGTGGTTAGCACAAAAATCTGTGTCTGGTGGTACTGCGAGTGCCACATACAGCCACACTTATTTGTGGGTGCAAGCTGTTTGCACTTATTTGTATTTCCCTCTACCCTTTCACTTATGCGACCTGGGAATATCCCGGGTCTGTCAAGCAGGAAATTCCCAGGTCTCAGCCTGACTGCGTCCCAGCTAGTCTCCTTTCAAACCCAGTTTGATGCGCATTCACCTGCAAAAACCCAGGTTTTTGCTGCATGTGTAACAGGGGTATTAAACTGCCCATAATTGAGCAGTGAGAATTCCATTCTGAACTGAACATAACTGAAACTATTTCTTTTTCCAGTTGTTACATTGTAAATCTAGAATTAAAAATGTATCCACAATGAGATACAATCTTCAGCTATAGAGGAGCTGATACCTGCATAATTAACAGGAAAACGTTTTGGGTTTTTTTAACCCCTGGATGCCTACATGGACTGAAGAGGACCGATCTTCACTGGAAATAGGGTAGTATTTTTTTATTTTATTTTTACAGGTACCCTAATGGATTCTACTGGACAAGGGGGCATGAATGGAGGCGTGGGATGAAGGTAAGTATATGTGTGTAAATAAACTTATACTTTCAAGGTGTGTGTGTGTGTGTGTGTGTGTGTGTGTGTGTGTGTTTATTTCTATATTTCTCTAACGTCCTAGAGGATGCTGGGGTCCACATTGGTACAATGGGGTATAGACAGGTCCACCAGGAGCCATTGGCAGTTTAAGAGTGTGGGCTGGCTCCTCCCTCTATGCCCCTCCTACCAGACTCAGTTTACAAATTGTGCCCAGAGGAGCCGGTCACAGCTAGGGGAGCTCTCTTGAGCTTTCCTAATAAAGTTTAGTTTTAGAGATTTTTATTTTACTGGGAGGCTGCTGGCAACAGCCTCCCTGCAGCGTGGTACTAAGGGGGGAGCAGTGTCCGCCCTGCGGGGTCTGAGCCACTGACTCCGCTGACTGGACACTGAGCTCCAGAGGGGCTGATCGGTCTCCGCCGCAGGGCAACCGCTCACCCCAGCAGCATGCCGCTGACCCCTTACAGAGCTGAAGAAAGTGGTGAGTTAGTCACCGACCTCCTTAGCAAGCGGGGGGACGGTGTGAAGATGGCAACAGGGGACGGAGCGCGGTATTAACCGCGCTCCCGGACGGTACCAGAGGCACACTGTGGGGCGCCCTGGGCCAGCGCTTACCCCTCATTTCTCTGACGTCCTAGTGGATGCTGGGAACTCCGTAAGGACCATGAGGAATAGCGGGCTCCGCAGGAGACTGGGCACTCTAAGAAAGAATTAGGACTACTGGTGTGCACTGGCTCCTCCCTCTATGCCCCTCCTCCAGATCTCAGTTAGAATCTGTGCCCGGCTCGAGCTGGTTGCACACTAGGGGCTCTCCTGAGCTTCTAGTAATGAAAGTATTTAATAGGTTTTTTATTTTCAGTGAGATCTGCTGGCAACAGACTCACTGCTACGAGGGACTTAGGGGAGAGAAGCGAACCTACCTGCTTGCAGCTAGCTTGGGCTTCTAGGCTACTGGACACCATTAGCTCCAGAGGGATCGAACACAGGCCCAGCCTCGGTCGTCCGGAGCCGCGCCGCCGTCCCCCTTGCAGAGCCAGAAGCAAGAAGAACATCATGGAAATCGGCGGCTGAAGACTCCGGTCTTCATTAAGGTAGCGCACAGCACTGCAGCTGTGCGCCATTGCTCCCTATGCACACCGCATACTCCGGTCACTGATGGGTGCAGGGCGCCGGGGTGGGGGGCGCGTCCTGGGCTGCAATAAAAGTACCTTAACTGGCAAAAAACACACATAATATAGTCTATAAAACTATATATGTGTAAAAATCCCCTGCCATTATATTAATATAAGAACGGGAGAAGCCCGCCGAAAAAGGGGCGGGATTATCTCCCTCAGCACACTGGCGCCATTTCCTCTCACAGCTCCGCTGGAAGGACGCTCCCCAGGCTCTCCCCTGCAGTTTCCAGGCTCAATAGGGTAAAAAGAGAGGGGGGGCACTAGATTTAGGCGCAAAATTGTGTATTATAGCTGCTATAGGGAAAATCACTTTGTGTAGTATAAATCCCTGTTTATATAGCGCTGTGGTGTGTGCTGGCATACTCTCTCTCTGTCTCCCCAAAGGACTTTGTGGGGTCCTGTCCTCAGTCAGAGCATTCCCTGTGTGTGTGCGGTGTGTCGGTACGGCTGTGTCGACATGTTTGATGAGGAGGCTTATGTGGAGGCGGAGCAGGTGCCGATAAATGTGATGTCACCCCCTGCGGGGTCGACACCTGAGTGGATGGATATGTGGAAGGTATTACACGACAGTGTCAACTCCTTACATAAAAGGTTCGATGACATAACAGCTGTGGGACAGCCGGCTTCTCAGCCAGTGCCTGCCCAGGCGTCTCAAAAGACATCAGGGGCTCAAAAACGCCCGCTACCTCAGATGGCAGACACAGATGTCGACACGGACACTGATTCCAGTGTCGACGACGACGAGACTAGTGTACATTCCAATAGGGCCATCCGTTCCATGATTACGGCAATGAAAAATGTATTGCACATTTCTGACATTAACCCAGGTACCACAAAAAAGGGTATTATGTTTGGGGAGAAAAAGCAACCAGTGGTTTTTCCCTCTTCAGATGAGTTAAATGAAGTGTGTGAAGAAGCGTGGGCTTCTCCTGATAAAAAATTAGTGATCTCTAAAAAATTACTAATGGCGTACCCTTTCCCGCCAGAGGACAGGCTACGTTGGGAGACATCCCCTAGGGTGGATAAAGCGCTCACACGCTTGTCAAAAAGGTGGCACTACCGTCTCAGGATACGGCCGCCTTAAAGGAGCCTGCGGATAGAAAGCAGGAGGCTATCCTGAAGTCTGTATATACACACTCAGGTACTATACTGAGACCAGCTATTGTTTCAGCATGGATGTGCAGTGCTGCAGCTGCGTGGTCGGATTCCCTGTCTGATAACATTGATACCCTTGACAGGGACACTATATTGCTAACCATAGAGCATATTAAAGACGTAGTCTTATACATGAGAGATGCACAGAGGGATATTTGCCGGCTGGCATCTAGAATAAATGCAATGTCCATTTCTGCCAGGAGAGTATTATGGACTCGGCAGTGGACAGGTGATGCTGATTCTAAAAGGCACATGGAGGTTTTGCCTTACAAGGGTGAGGAATTGTTTGGGGATGGTCTCTCGGACCTCGTTTCCACAGCGACAGCTGGGAAGTCGACATTTTTACCCCAGGTTCCATCACAGCCAAAGAAAGCACCGTATTATCAGGTACAGTCCTTTCGGCCCCAGAAAGGCAAGCGGGTTAAAGGCGCCCAGAGGCAGGGGTAGAGGGAAAAAGCTGCACCATACAGCCAGTTCCCATGAACAGAAATCCTCCCCTGCTTCCACTAAATCTACCGCATGACGCTGGGGCTCCACTGGTGGAGCCAGGTACGGTGGGGGCCCGTCTCCGGAACTTCAGCGACCGGTGGTTTCGCTCACAGGTGGATCCCTGGGTTCTACAAGTGGTATCTCAGGGATACAAGCTGGAATTCGAGACGTCTCCCCCTCGCCGTTTCCTCAAATCGGCCTTGCCAGCTACTTCTCCGGACAGGGAGGTAGTGCTGGCAGCAATTCACAAGCTGTACCTCCAGCAGGTGATAATAAAAGTTCCCCTCCTTCAACAAGGACGGGGTTACTATTCCACAATGTTTGTGGTACCGAAACCGGACGGTTCGGTGAGACCCATTTTAAATTTAAAATCCTTGAACACTTCTATAAGAAGGTTCAAGTTCAAAATGGAATCGCTCAGGGCGGTTATTGCAAGCCTGGAAGAGGGGGATTACATGGTATCACTGGACATCAAGGATGCTTACCTGCATGTCCCCATTTACCCACCTCACCAGGAGTACCTCAAATTTGTGGTACTGGACTGTCATTACCAATTCCAGACGCTGCCGTTTGGTCTGTCCACGGCACCGAGGGTATTTACCAAGGTAATGGCCGAAATGATGATACTCCTTCGAAAAAAGGGAGGTATAGTTATCCCGTACTTGGACGATCTCCTTATAAAGGCGAGGTCCAGTGAGCAGTTGTTGGTCGGAGTAGCACTATCTCAGGAAGTGCTACAACAGCACGGCTGGATTCTGAATATTCCAAAGTCGCAGCTAGTTCCTACGACGCGTCTGCTGTTCCTGGGTATGATTCTGGACACAAAACAGAAGAAGGTGTTTCTCCCAGAGGAGAAGGCCAAGGAGTTGTCATCTCTGGTCAGGGACCTCCTAAAACCAAAACAGGTATCGGTGCATCACTGCACGCGAGTCCTGGGAAAGATGGTAGCTTCTTACGAAGCAATTCCATTCGGCAGGTTCCATGCAAGGATCTTTCAGTGGGATCTGCTAGATAAGTGGTCCGGATCGCATCTTCAGATGCATCGGCTGATCACCCTGTCCCCGAGGGCCAGGGTGTCTCTGCTGTGGTGGCTGCAGAGTGCTCATCTTCTCGAGGGCCGCAGATTCGGCATACAGGACTGGGTCCTGGTGACCACGGATGCAAGCCTCCGGGGTTGGGGGGCAGTCACACAGGGAAGAAACTTCCAAGGACAATGGTCGAGTCAGGAGACTTCCCTACACATAAATATCCTGGAACTAAGGGCCATTTACAATGCCCTAAGTCAGGCAAGACTCCTGCTTCAAAACCAGCCGGTGCTGATTCAGTCAGACAACATCACGGCGGTCGCCCATGTAAACCGACAGGGCGGCACAAGAAGCAGGATGGCGATGGCAGAAGCCACAAGGATTCTCCGATGGGCGGAAAATCACGTGTTAGCACTGTCAGCAGTGTTCATTCCGGGAGTGGACAACTGGGAAGCAGACTCCTCAGCAGGCACAACTTCCACCCGGGAGAGTGGGGACTTCATCCAGAAGTCTTCCAAATGATTGTAAACCGTTGGGAAAGGCCACAGGTGGACATGATGGCGTCCCGCCTAAACAAAAAGCTAAACAGATATTGCGCCAGGTCAAGGGACCCTCAGGCGATAGCTGTGGACGCTCTAGTGACACCGTGGGTGTACCAGTCGGTTTATGTGTTCCCTCCTCTTCCTCTCATACCAAAGGTGCTGAGGATAATAAGAAAAAGAGGAGTAAGAACTATACTCGTAGTTCCGGATTGGCCAAGAAGGACTTGGTACCCGGAACTTCAAGAAATGATCTCAGAGGACCCTTGGCCTCTACCTCTCAGACTGGACCTGCTACAGCAGGGGCCCTGTCTGTTTCAAGACTTACCGCGGCTGCGTTTGACGGCATGGCGGTTGAACGCCGGATCCTGATGGAAAAGGGCATTCCGGTTGAGGTCATTCCTTCGCTAATAAAGGCTAGGAAAGATGTGACAGCAAAACATTATCACCGCATATGGCGAAAATATGTTGCTTGGTGTGAGGCTAGGAAGGCCCCCACAGAAGAATTTCAGCTGGGTCGATTTCTGCACTTCCTACAGTCAGGAGTGTCTATGGGCCTAAAATTGGGATCTATTAAGGTCCAGATTTCGGCCCTGTCTATTTTCTTTCAAAAAGAACTGGCTTCACTGCCTGAGGTTCAGACGTTTGTTAAGGGAGTGCTGCATATTCAGCCCCCTTTTGTGCCCCCAGTGGCACCTTGGGAGCTCAACGTGGTGTTGAATTTCCTGAAATCACATTGGTTTGAGCCACTTCAGACCGTGGAATTAAAATATCTCACGTGGAAAGTGGTCATGCTTTTGGCCTTGGCTTCGGCTAGGCGGGTGTCAGAATTGGCGGCTTTGTCCTGTAAAAGCCCCTATCTGATCTTTCATATGGACAGAGCAGAATTGAGGACGCGTCCCCAATTCCTCCCTAAGGTGGTATCAGCGTTTCACTTGAACCAACCTATTGTGGTGCCTGCGGCTACTCGGGACTTGGAAGCTTCCAAGTTGCTGGACGTGGTCCGGGCCCTGAAAATCTATGTTTCCAGGACGGCTGGAGTCAGAAAGACTGACTCGTTGTTTATCCTGCATGCTCCCAACAAGTTGGGTGCTCCTGCTTCTAAGCAGACTATTGCTCGCTGGATCTGCTCCACGATTCAACTTGCACATTCTGCGGCTGGACTGCCGCATCCTAAATCAGTAAAAGCCCACTCCACGAGGAAGGTGGGCTCTTCTTGGGCGGCTGCCCGAGGGGTCTCGGCTTTACAACTTTGCCGAGCTGCTACCTGGTCGGGTTCAAACACGTTTGCAAAATTCTACAAGTTTGATACCCTGGCTGAGGAGGACCTTGAGTTTGCTCATTTGGTGCTGCAGAGTCATCCGCACTCTCCCGCCCGTTTGGGAGCTTTGGTATAATCCCCATGGTCCTTACGGAGTTCCCAGCATCCACTAGGACGTCAGAGAAAATAAGAATTTACTCACCGGTAATTCTATTTCTCGTAGTCCGTAGTGGATGCTGGGCGCCCATCCCAAGTGCGGATTGTCTGCAATACTTGTATATAGTTATTGCCTAACTAAAGGGTTATTGTTATGAGCCATCTGTTCGTGAGGATCAGTTGTTATTCATACTGTTAACTGGATATAGTATCACGAGTTGTACGGTGTGATTGGTGTGGCTGGTATGAGTCTTACCCGGGATTCCAAATCCCTTCCTTATTGTGTCAGCTCTTCCGGGCACAGTTTCCCTAACTGAGGTCTGGAGGAGGGGCATAGAGGGAGGAGCCAGTGCACACCAGTAGTCCTAATTCTTTCTTAGAGTGCCCAGTCTCCTGCGGAGCCCGCTATTCCCCATGGTCCTTACGGAGTTCCCAGCATCCACTACGGACTACGAGAAATAGAATTACCGGTGAGTAAATTCTTATTTTTTGGTCAGCAAGCCTGTCGGGCCCCTGGGATCCCAGCCAGCACAACTCCTCAGACCAAATTTAAACTCAGAAGAGCAGGAAGACAGCGCCGGGAATGGGGCGGAGCTTCTCAGAGCGGACCTGCATCGTTCTAGCGCCATTTTCCTGCATGCTGATAAGGTGAAGGAAGATCCTGATCCCTCCACAGCAGCTCCAGTTTACTGTAACAGTACCAAGGGGTTGTAGAAGGGAGGGGAGGCTAATTACTTGACTGTGTGTCCTATTAAGGTGCACAAGTCAGCGCTGGAAAGGGGTTTTCTCCTTGGTTTAGGCGCTCGTGTAGGTTGGCTCCAATCTCTGTCTCTCTCTCTCTCTCTCTCTCTCTTGCCATTCGTGTGGAAACTCTGTCTTACCCCATCATATGTGTGTGTTTGGTGGTCACTAGCAGCAATGTCCAGGGATACAGTGTCATATGCTGCAGAAGATTTATCCTCTCAGGATGGTCCCATTCCATGCAATCAGGTTAGCACTGGTTTAGCACAGATTCCAGCAAGGGAACCAGAGTGGTTTTCCTCTATCAGGACTTGGATTTCTCAGATTTCTGACAGGGTTGCCAGTAATGAGTCTGCAACCCAGGTATTGCAGTCCTCGGTGGCTGTGTGGCCCTTGTCTGGTACTTCAGGTCACCCCACAATATACCCCCTAAAACGTGCGCTTGTGCAGGTAACACAGGACGACACGGATACCGATTCTGACACTACATATGGTGATGGGGATGTGTTGCCGGGGTCTGCATCTCTCGCAAGGGGGGTACAGTTGTTGATAGAGGCTATCAGGGATGTGTCAAATGTTAATAACACACCTGAGCAGGTTGAGGAGGCTTTCTTTACTGAAAACAAGAAAGCCTCGCTAACCTTCCCTGCGTCAAGAGCTGAATGCTATATTTGAAAAGGCCTGGGTGAACCCTGAAAAGAAGTTTCAGATTCCTAAGAGGATTCTGGTAGCTTTTCCTTTCCCTGAGGAGGATAGGAAAAAGTTGGAAAACCCGACTATTGTTGACGCATCTGTATCCAGACTCTCAAAGAAGGTGGTTTTACCGGTACCGGGATCTACCGCCTTTAAAGGAGCCGGCAGGCAGGAAAATTGATAATACTCTGAAATCAGTGTACACTGCTTCAGGGGCCATATTACGTCCCACTATTGCTAGTGCATGGATTGCAAAGGCAATAGTGAAGTGGTCGGCTGCCTTGATGGAGGATTTGGATACGATGGATAGGGATGAGGTTGCATTGTATTTACGCAACATTCATGATTCTGCAGGATTCATGGTAGAATCCATGAAAGACCTGGGTTCCATAGCTGCGGGAATTTCTTCCATGTCTGTTTCAGCTCGTCGGGGGCTGTGGCTTTGCCAATGGTCGGCTGACGCGGAATCCAGAAGAAGTGTGGAGTCGCTACCCTATACAGGCCAGGCTCTCTTTGGGGAAGCCCTAGATGCATGGATTTCTACCGCTACAGCGGTTAAGTCTCCGTATCTTCCCTCAGCAGCTCCTGCTCCGAAGAGATTATTCTCCTCGGCTACGCAGCAGTCCTTTCAGCCCAACAAGACCAGAAAGGCCAAGTCATCCAATACCTTCTTAAGGGGAGGTCCAAAAAACCTGCCGCTGCAGGTTCCCAAGAACAAAAGTCTGCTTCGGATACCCCTAAGTACAGTTCAGTCAAGTCTAAGTCTCGTCTGGCCTGTATTCCTGGGTGGTAGATATTGTCTCTTAGGGATACAGGCTGGAATTTCAAAGTCTCCCTCCTCATCGTTTTTCAAGTCTGGCTTACCAACTCTGTTGCAGGACAGCACAGTGCTACAGGACGCTGTCCAAAAACTGGTGGCACAAGTTATTGTGCTGGTACCACCGCACATGTTGACAAAGGGTTACTATTCAAACCTTTTCGTGGTACCGAAACCGTACGGTTCGGTCAGGCCTATCCTGAATCTAAAATCGTTGAACCCCTTTCTAAAGGAGTTCAAGTTCAAGATGGAGTCTCTCAGGGCGATGATAGCAGGTCTGGAAGAGGGGGAATTCCTGGTATCCCTGGATATCAAGGATGCGTACCTTCACGTTCCGATCTGGCTGCCGCATCAAGCTTATCTCCGATTCGCATTGCTGGACTGTCATTTTCAGTTCCAGGCTCTGCCGTTCGGCCTCTCCACTGCACCGAGGGTGTTTACACCCTGTTTTCGGAGTAGCATCATCCTCTCCGCCATCACCTTAGTAAACATTATTCCTTATCTGGACGATCTCCTGATAAAGGCATCGTCCAGGGAAAGGTTGTTCCAATTCATTGTTCTCACAACACGGCTGCTTCAGAGTCACGGGTGGATTCTGAATTTTCCAAAGTCACATTTGGAGCCGACCTGGAGATTGTCGTTTCTGGGAATGATCCTGGATACGGAAGTACAGCGGGTGTTTCTTCCGCGGGACAAGGCGTTGGTGATCCAATCCAAGGTCCGGGATGTCTTGAAGCCACCCCGGGTGTCTGTTCATCAATGCATTCGCGTATTGGGAAAAATGGTGGCCTCCTACGAGGCTCTCCAGTATGGGATAGAAAAAGAACAAACGGCTGCGCTGAATATCAGGAACGAAACATAATGTACAGAGAGCCAACGTAAAAAATAACAATGTTTATTAATAAAACATATAAAAAGATTAATTATCAAATAACCGGTGAATAATATATATAAATATATATAAGAACAATCACTAGACGTGAACTAGTGGTATATTGTAATAACTCAGCTTGTTGGGGTGAAAAGTTCCGTGATTCACTTGTTAGATAGTTGATAAATACCAGGTGTGTTGGTAGGATCCTAATGAATTAAAAGTCCCTCAGTTGAAATTGATATTCAATACCTTTCCAAAATGGGCTGGTAAGAGCCGAGCGTCCTCGGCTTCAATGTCCTGCAATGCCCATATACGCTGTGCAGCGGAAAGGAATGGACCGTCTCTCTCACAACCCGGTCGTGGCGGCGTGTGCGCTGAAGCCGCTGATGTCGGATGCTGTAGACGGAGGGTGCAGCGGGGACCAAGGAACACCTGGAAGATTTCACCTGAGCTGAGTGTGGATAGGGGCGGGTCCTGACGCGTTTCGTCGTGAACGTACAGCATCCGACATCAGCGGCTTCAGCACACACGCCGCCACGACCGGGTTGTGAGAGAGACGGTCCATTCCTTTCCGCTGCACAGCGTATATGGGCATTGCAGGACATTGAAGCCGAGGACGCTCGGCTCTTACCAGCCCATTTTGGAAAGGTATTGAATATCAATTTCAACTGAGGGACTTTTAATTCATTAGGATCCTACCAACACACCTGGTATTTATCAACTATCTAACAAGTGAATCACGGAACTTTTCACCCCAACAAGCTGAGTTATTACAATATACCACTAGTTCACGTCTAGTGATTGTTCTTATATATATTTATATATATTATTCACCGGTTATTTGATAATTAATCTTTTTATATGTTTTATTAATAAACATTGTTATTTTTTACGTTGGCTCTCTGTACATTATGTTTCGTTCCTGATATTCAGCGCAGCCGTTTGCTCTTTTTCTATGCTATCACCACAATACTACACATAGTATTCCGGCAAGCGCAGACTATCAGGAACATAAAATTGTGATTATTTAATTCTATGAAACACGTATTGGTTTTCACTTTTTATTTTGATGATTAGGCGCTCGTTTGTTGCAGTTTTTTGTTTTGGTCTCCAGTATGGGAGTTTTCATGCTCGGACCTTCCAACTGGACCTCCTGGACAAGTGGTCGGGATCTCACCTCCACATGCATCAGAGAATTCGTCTGTCGCCAAGGGCGAGGATTTCACTCCTATGGTGGCTTCAATTGCCTCACCTGCTGGAGGGCCGCAGGTTCGGGATTCAGGACTGGGTCCTGCTAACGACAGATGCGAGCCTCCGGGGCTGGGGAGCAGTCATTCAAGGTTTTACCTTCCAGGGAAGATGGTCAAGCCTGGAAGCTGGCCTGCCCATCAACATTCTGGAACTAAGAGCCGTCTAAAACGGTCTTCTTCAGGCGGCCCCACTACTAAGAAACAGTGCCATTCAAGTACAGTCGGACAACGTAACAACAGTGGCTTACATAAACCAACAGGGCGGAACGAAGAGCAGGGAGGCGATGTCAGAGGTCACAAAAATACTCTTCTGGACGGAAAAGCACGCATTGGCGCTGTCAGCCATTTTCATTCCGGGAGTAGACAACTAGGAAGCAGACTTCCTCAGCAGACACGATCTCCTTCCATGAGAGTGGGGCCTCCATCCGGAGGTGTTCAGGGAGGTAACAGATCTTTGGGGTCTTGATGGCCTCTCGTCTCAACAAGAAGCTTCGGCGTTACTCTTCCAGGTCGAGGGACTCTCAGGCAGTGGCAGTGGACGCCCTGGTGTCTCCGTGGGTGTTCCAGTCAGTTTATGTGTTTCCACCACTCCCACTCATCCCAAGAATCCTAAAGCTCATAAGGAGAACAAGGGTTCAAGCGATCCTCATTGCCCCAGACTGGCCAAAACGGGCTTGGTACGCGGACCTTCTGGATCTACTGCAAGAGGAGCCGAGGCCTCTTTCTCTTCGGGAGGACCTGCTGCAGCAGGGTCCGTTCGCCTATCAAGACTTACCGCGGCTGCGTTTGACGGCATGGAAGTTGAGCGCCTGATTCTTGCTCGGAAGGGTATTCCGAAAGAAGTGATTCCTACCCTCATATAGGCTAGGAAAGGGGTAATGTCTAAACATCACCATCGTATTTGGGAGAAATATGTCTTCTGGTGTGAGTCCAAGAAGTTTCCTGCGGTGGAATTTCAAATGGGACGTTTCCTCCTTTTCCTGCAAGCATGAGTGGATATGGGGCTGAGATTGGGATCTGTGAAGGTCCAGATTTCAGCCCTGTCCATTTTCTTTCAGAAACAATTGGCTGCCCTCCCGGAGGTTCAGACCTTTTTGAAGGGAGTTCTGCATATCCAACCTGCCTTTGTACCGCCTACGTGGTGTTGCAGTTTCTCCAGTCGGATTGGTTTGAGCCTCTACAGGAGGTGGAAGTCAAATTTCTTACATGGAAGGTGGTCACTTTGTTGGCCTTAGCTTCTGCTAGATGTGTCTCTGAGCTGGGGGCTTTGTCATGCAAAAGCCCTTACTTGATCTTCCATGAGGATAGAGCTGAGCTCCGGACTCGTCAGCAGTTCCTTCCAAAGGTTGTGTCGGCATTTCATATCAACCAGCCTTCAAAGTCCTTGGATGTCGTGAGGGCTCTGAAGATTTATGTGAAGAGAACTTCTCGTCACAGGAAATCGGATTCTTTGTTTGTCCTATATGATCCCAAGAAAATTGGGTGTCCTGCTTCTAAGCAGTCTATTTCTCGCTGGATTAGGTTCACTATCCAGCATGCCTATTCTACGGCAGGACTGCCGTGTCCAAAATCTGTTAAGGCCTACTCTACTCGTAAGGTGGGGTCTTCCTGGGCGGCTGCCCGGGATGTCTCGGCAACTTGGTATGGGTCGAACACGTTTGCAAGGTTCTACAAGTCCGATACTTTGGCCTCTGATGACCTGAAGTTTGGTCAATCAGTTCTGCAGGAGCCTCCGCGCTCTCCCTCCTGTTCCGGGAGGTTTGGTACATCCCCATGGTACTAATGTGGACCCCAGCATCCTCTAGGACATTAGAGAAAATAGGATTTTGGTACCTACCGGTAAATCCTTTTCTCGTAGTCCGTAGAGGATGCTGGGCGCCCGCCCAGCGCTTCGTTTTCCTGCTTATGTTATTTGGTTCAGTACCACTTTGTTTAGTTGCGTACTGCATAGTTACTGGGTATGTAAGGTTTCAGCCGTTTGCTGATTAGTTCAAGGTAGTTGACTTGACGTGCCTTGTATGTGTGAGCTGGTATGAATCTCACCACTATCTGTGTTAAGTCCTTCTCTCGAAGTATGTTGTCTCCTCGGGCACAGTTTCTAGACGGAGTCTGGTAGGAGTGGCATAGAGGGAGGAGCCAACCCACATTATTAATCTCTTAAAGTGCCAATGGCTCCTGGTGGACCCGTCTATACCCCATGGTACTAATGTGGACCACAGCATCCTCTACGGACTACGAGAAAAGGATTTACCGGTAGGTACCAAAATTCTATTTTCTTTTACTGTGGAACTACAAGTACCAGCGGGCCCATTAATGCCTCGCATGCTGCTACTTGTGGTTTTCCAAGTTCCAACTTGTCTTGGCAGTCCAACCATGCTGGGATCTATAGTTCACTACAAAAATAAGTCAATTTAATAAATGTACGGTGGTTAAAGAAAAACCCAGTTTCACTGAACTAAAGACACTTCTGCATATTTTGAATAACCCCCCCCCCCCCCCCCCCCCCCCAAACTAAAGTACAGTAGACAGGCACTGTCCGCCTACTTCGGTGACATCACAAGTTGGACAGAAGTTGGCAGGTTGGTTGGTCTAATGAAAAGTTGGTTAGATGTGTGGAGCACTGATGAAAAGTTGGTGAGCTGTGTGGAGCACTGATGAAAAGTTGGTTAGATGTGTGGAGCACTGATGAAAAGTTGTTTAGCTGTGTGGAGCACTGATGAAAAGTTGGTTAGCTGTGTGGAGCACTGATTAAAAGTTGGTTAGCTGTGTGGAGCACTGATGAAAAGTTGGTTAGATGTTGTGGAGCACTGTTTTTTAGTTGAACAGACAAGTTGGAAGTTTGGGGTGTTGGAGAAAAGTTGGTCTGAAGTTGTTCTGATGTATGGCTAGCATAATTCTACTTTTTAGTACTTGATTCAAACATGCTGTACTTTGAATGCTTGCCATGCAATTACATACATACATACATACATACATACATACATACATACATACATACATACTGAACCTCTCAGAATTAATCTGGCTTCGCCCTAGTCCTTCATAAAATAAATTATTTCTTTTTTTTAGAATCATTCATTTATCTTCATCACCAAATTGGCCTGTAATGCTCCCTCAATCTGAGCAAAACTGTTAACCCTCAACTCCCGTACGATAAACCGAAATACATACGATTTACCAGTGGCAGGGATCCCAGCTGTCATGATCCCGACAGCAGGATCCTGGCCACCAGTATGCCGGCAGCATGGCGAGCGCTAGAAAGCTATGCTGCAGGCAGGGTGGCGCGCTGCGCTCACCACACGATCTATTCTCTCTCTCAACCAGTATTCTGGCAGCGGGATTTCCATCACCTGTCGGTATTCCGGCGTCGGCATTGTGACCACCGGGATCTCGACAGACTGTCTCGTGATCGCCTCCCAATAAACCAGTATATATTTTAGATGTTAATATTTGGTCTAGTTAAAAAATATATATATTTTTAGTTTGAAATATTCTGTACTCTAACTTGCTTTTTAACTATCTTTGATATCAAAAGCAATGTTCTCAACTTTTCCAGGATAGCAAATATTTTTATTAAACGGAAGCATTAGATGTGTTAAGATGGGTACACACTGGCCAATATATCGTCCGCTTGATCAAATGGCTGATATATTGTGAGCCCGTCAGCAGGTATATATACCTCGATACATATTACGTCGGCTGTATAGCACAGTCAATATATCTTCAGATTCACTTGTTGCGGGGTAGGAGATGTCACAGCTGGGCGGGTGAATTCTAATGTCTGCCCAGCTGGATGTGCTGACTGACACGTTGAACAGCCGATTGGTAAGTGTGTATACATACCTGGATCAGTCGGCACAATGGCAGGTCGCCAAAGTGTCTGTCAGGTGTGTGTACCCAGCTTTACACAAGTTTTCTCTAACGTCCTAAGTGGATGCTGGGGACTCCGTAAGGACCATGGGGAATAGCGGCTCCGCAGGAGACTGGGCACATCTAAAGAAAGCTTTAGGACTAACTGGTGTGCACTGGCTCCTCCCCCTATGACCCTCCTCCAAGCCCCAGTTAGATTTCTGTGCCCGACGAGAAGGGTGCACACTAGGGGCTCTCCTGAGCTTCTTAGTGAAAGTTTTAGTTTAGGTTTGTTATTTTCAGTGAGACCTGCTGGCAACAGGCTCACTGCATCGAGGGACTAAGGGGAGAAGAAGCGAACTCACCTGCGTGCAGAGTGGATTGGGCTTCTTGGCTACTGGACATTAGCTCCAGAGGGACGATCACAGGCCCAGCCTGGATGGGTCCCGGAGCCGCGCCGCCGGCCCCCTTACAGAGCCAGAAGAGCAAAGAGGTCCGGAAAAATCGGCGGCAGAAGACGTTCCTGTCTTCAATAAGGTAGCGCACAGCACTGCAGCTGTGCGCCATTGCTCTCAGCACACTTCATACTCCGGTCACTGAGGGTGCAGGGCACTGGGGGGGGCGCCCTGAGACGCAATAAAACATGATAAAAATACCTTACATGGCAAAAAATACATCACATATAGCTCCTGGGCTATATGGATGCATTTAACCCCTGCCAGAATATACAGAAAAACGGGAGATAAGGCCGCCGAAAAGGGGGCGGAGCCTATCTCCTCAGCACACTGGCGCCATTTTCCCTCACAGCTCAGTTGGAGGGAAGCTCCCTGGCTCTTCCCTGCAACAGAAAGGGTTAAAAAAAGAGAGGGGGGCACTAATTAGGCGCAGTATTAAAACATACAGCAGCTATAAGGGGAAAAACACTTATATAAGGTTATCCCTGTATATATATATATATAGCGCTCTGGTGTGTGCTGGCATACTCTCCCTCTGTCTCCCCAAAGGGCTAGTGGGGTCCTGTCCTCTATCAGAGCATTCCCTGTGTGTGTGCTGTGTGTCGGTACGTTTGTGTCGACATGTATGAGGAGAAAAATGATGTGGAGACGGAGCAGAGTGTCTGTAACAGTGATGTCACCACCTAGGGGGTCGACACCTGAGTGGATGTACTGTTGAAAATTACGTGACAGTGTCAGCTCTGTATAAAAAAACAGTGGTGACATGAGACAGCCGGCTACTCAGCTTGTGCCTGTCCAGACGTCTCATAGGCCGTCAGGGGCTCTAAAGCGCCCGTTACCTCAGATGGCAGATACAGACGCCGACACGGATACTGACTCCTGTGTCGACGGTGAAGAGACAACCGTGATTTCCAGTAGGGCCACACGTTACATGATTGAGACAATGGAAAATGTTTTATACATTTCTGATAATACGAGTACCACCAAAAAGGGGTATTATGTTCGGTGAGGGAAAAACTACCTGTAGTTTTCCTGAATCTGAGAAATAAAATGAGGTGTGTGATGATGCGTGGGTTTCCCCCCGATAACAATTGATAATTTCTTAAAAAGTATTGGTGTATACCCTTTCCCGCCAGAGGTTAGGGTGCGTTGGGAAACACCCCCTAGGGGGGATAAGGCGCTCACACGCTTGTAAGAACAAGGGCTCTACCCTCTCATGAGATGGCCGCCCTTAAGGATCCTGCTGATAGAAAGCAGGAGGGTATCCAAAAATGTATTCACACACATACTGGTGTTATACTGCGACCAACAATCGCCTCAGCCTGGAGGTGCAGTGCTGGGTTGGCATGGTCGGATTCCCTGACTGGAAATATTGATATCCTAGATAAGGATAGTATATTATTGCCTATAGAGCATTTAAAAGATGCATTTCTATATATGCATGATGCACAGCGGAATATTTGCCGACTGGCATCAAGTATAAGTGCGTTGTCCAATTCTACCAGTAAAATGGTCAGGTGATGCGGATTCCAAACGGCATTCGGAAGTATTGCCTTTGAAAAGGGACATTTGGGGTCGGTCTTTTAGACCTGGTGGCCACGGCAACAACTGGGAAATCCACGTTTGTACCCCAGGTCGCCTCTCAAAATAAGACGCCGTATTATCACAAGCCTGGATACATCACTTCACATAAATATCCTGAAGCTAAGGGCCATTTACAATGCTCTAAGCTTAGCAAGACCTCTGCTTCAAGGTCAGCCGGTGTTGATCCAGTCGGACAACATCATGGCAGTCACCCACGTAAACAGACAGGGTGGCACAAGAAGCAGGAGGGCAATGGCAGAAGCTGCAGGGATTCTTCGCTGGGCGGAAAATCATGTGATAGCACTGTCAACAGTATTCATTCCGGGAGTGGACAACTGGGAAGCAGACTTCCTCAGCACGACCTCCACCCGGGAGAGTGGGGACTTCACCCAGAAGTCGTCCACATGATTAAAAAACTCGACAGGTATTGCGCCAGGTCAAGAGACCCTCAGGCAATAGTTGTAGACGCTCTGGTAACACCGTGGGTGTACCAGTCAGTGTATGTGTTCCCTCCTCTGCCTCTCATACCCAAGGTACTGAGATTGATAAGATGGAGAGGAGAAAGCACTATATTCGTGGCTCCGGATTGGCCAAGAAGGACTTGGTAACCGGAACTTCAAGAGATGCTCACGGAGGATCCGTGGCCTCTACCTCTAAGAAGGGACCTGCTCCAGCAAGGACCCTGTCTGTTCCAAGACTTACCGCGGCTGCGTTTGACGGCATGCCGGTTGAACACCGGATCCTGAAGGAAAAAAGGCATTCCGGATGAAGTCATCCATATCCTGATCTAAAGCCAGGAAGGATGTAACCGCAAAAACATTATCACCGCAATTGGCGAAAATATGTTGCGTAGTGCGAGGCCAGTAAGGCCCGACGGAGGAAATTCAACTGGGTCGATTCCTACATTTCCTGCAAACAGGAGTGTCTATGGGCCTGAAATTGGGGTCCATTAAGGTTCAGATTTCGGCCCTGTCAATTTTCTTCCAAAAAAAGAACTAGCTTCAGTCCCTGAAGTTTAGACGTTTGTAAAAGGGGTACTGCATATACAGCCTCCTTTTGTGCCTCCAGTGGCAATTTGGGATCTCAATGTAGTTTGGGTTCCAAAAGTCACATTGGTTTGAACCACTTAAATCTGTGGAGTTAAAATATCTCACATGGAAAGTGGTCATGCTGTTGGCCCTGGCCTGGGCCAGGCGCGTGTCAGAATTGGCGGCTTTATCCTGTAAAAGCCCTTATCTGATTTTCCATTCGGACAGGGCGGAATTGAGGACTCGTCCTCAGTTTCTCCCTAAGGTGGTTCCAGCGTTTTCACCTGAACCAACCTATTGTGGTGCCTGCGGCTACTAGGGACTTGGAGGAATCCAAGTTGCTGGATGTTGTCAGGGCCCTGAAAATATTTCCAGGACGGCTGGAGTCAGGAAATCTGACTCGCTGTTTATCCTGTATGCACCCAACAAGCTGGGTGCTCCTGCTTCTAAGCAGACTATTGCTCGTTGGATTTGTAGTACAATTCAGCTTGCACATTCTGTGGCAGGCCTGCCACAGCTAAAATCTGTAAAAGCCCGTTCCACAAGGAAAGTGGGCTCATCTTGGGCGGCTGCCCGAGGGGTCTCGGCTTTACAACTTTGCCGAGCAGCTACTTGGTCAGGGGCAAACACGTTTGCTAAATTCTACAAATTTGATACCCTGGCTGAGGAGGACCTGGAGTTCTCTCATTCGGTGCTGCAGAGTCATCCGCACTCTCCCGCCCGTTTGGGAGCTTTGGTATAATCCCCATGGTCCTTACGGAGTCCCCAGCATCCACTTAGGACGTTAGAGAAAATAAGAATTTACTTACCGATAATTCTATTTCTCATAGTCCGTAGTGGATGCTGGGCGCCCATCCCAAGTGCGGATTGTCTGCAATGCTTGTACATAGTTATTGTTACAAAAATCGGGTTATTATTGTTGGGAGCCATCTTTTCAGAGGCTCCTCTGTTATCATACTGTTAACTGGGTTCAGATCACAAGTTATACGGTGTGATTGGTGTGGCTGGTATGAGTCTTACCCAGGATTCAAAATCCTTCCTTATTGTGTACGCTCGTCCGGGCACAGTATCCTAACTGAGGCTTGGAGGAGGGTCATAGGGGGAGGAGCCAGTGCACACCAGTTAGTCCTAAAGCTTTCTTTAGATGTGCCCAGTCTCCTGCGGAGCCGCTATTCCCCATGGTCCTTACTGAGTCCCCAGCATCCACTACGGACTATGAGAAATAGAATTATCGGTAAGTAAATTCTTATTATTGCTTACTTATTTAAAAAAAAAAAAAAATAAGAAAAAAAGTAAAACAGCTGTAGGGAGTGATAATTCCATTCATGTGTTCTAGCTCCATAATTGAGTCCCCCAAAATTATCCTATTGTGAAGAACTAAATTACTCCCATAAAATGTTGCTTTTTGCTCTTTCTGAAAACACCTTTTTCTGCTAATCTAAGGGGGCGACTTTTATAACCGTGATTGATGTTACCATTTCTGGAAAACTTTTTTTAAACTGCTTACTACACAATCATGGCAAGAAAGATACTCCAACTAAATGTGCTCCAGCTGATTAAAACTGCATTTCTGTGTTTTTTTCAGCCATTTGGGATCAGCTTCTAGAGGGACGAATAAAACTTCAAAAGGCACTTCTTTTATCTAATCAACTACCGCAGCATGACACCTTTGCATTGTTCAAGAAAGAAGGTGGTGAGGAGTTTATAATTCCCCTAATGAACAGTAAGTTTATTTACATTCTATGGTCATATAACACAAGTTTTTCAACCTGTCATCATTTTGACCTACAAACTTTTCACTACCCAACAAACTGTTAAATAGAAACATGTGTGCTAGGTTTGACCATGTGTTTTATTTTGTGAAGGTGCTCTGTGTATCTTTTTTTCAGAACACGTGGATCCGCTGCTAATCCGACAATCCATGTGTTTTCCGCCAAGTCGGGAAAAAAACAGCCCCTATTGAATAGGTCGGTCCCCCTTCCAACCTAATCCTGTCGGAAACTGCCATCTTTCCGACAAGACGGCAGCTTCCGACACTTATTGAATACACCCCTTTGTATTGCTTTAGCAAATGGTGAGCCCCAAAGAACTTGGTGGTGCTGTATTTCCATTGTTCAGCAAAAAAAGTATGAAAAAAAAAAATGTAATTCTATATGTAAATCAGTGACATAAGCTCCTTTTGGATATTTTGCATGCATCTTACTTTGATGCTTATGAAGAGACTAAGCCTGTGAGAGAGTATACCTGTAAAGGCAATCTATGACATATATGGAGTTATTTATACTGCTTTTACATCGCAAGCGCTGGTCGCATCCACAAACTGTACACATGCCCTTCCCGTATGCAACCCGCATGAGACCCCTTTCACACTGGCAACGCGACCCGGCAATAGTTTTTAACTACTAATTGACATTTAAAAGTATAATCGGTTAGAAGCACTGAAGTAAAATATGGGGGCAATAAACATTTTTCAAGAATGTTATTAAACGCTACTGTGAAGGTATCACATGTTTTATTGGAAAATATTTTGCAATACTCCCCTCTGAAGCTATCCGTTTTTTTTTTGTTTTTTTTGTTTATTATTATTCCCAATTTTCACCTCACTGAATTAGAATATGTCCGCCCACAAGGAGGATGTGGTAATCAGGATAAATCATAAGTAATATGGTCATATTATCGAGAATGCCCATGCACTGCAGAATGGGCCTAGTTCAGACCTGATCGCTAGCAAGCGATTTCTGCACTGCTGCGATCAGATAGTCACCGCCTACAGGGGGGGTGTATTTTAGCTGTGCAAGTGTGCGGAATTGACATCAGGAACCCTCCCTACAAACGCATGAACACGCCTTCGTTTTTCCTAACACTCCCTGAAAACGGACAGTTGCCACCCACAAACTCCTTCTTCCTGTCAGTCTCCTTGCAATCGCCTGTGCGAACGTATCCGTCGCACAAACCGATTGCTGAGCGGCGATCCGCTTTGTACCCATGCGGCGCGCCTGCGCATTGCTGTGCATACACATGCGCAGTTTGTGCCTGATCACCCGCTATGCGAAAACGTACAGCAGCGATCAGGACTGAATTACCCCCAATATCTGGATCTTTTGGCTGATAACATCTGTCAAATATGTCTGATTTGATTATCAAAACTGAGCAGTTTTGGACTTTTTTTACCGGCAGTTGTCTAAAACTGTCATCAGTACACAAAAAAACAGGCCATTCACCTGATCACTGGTAAAATTGGCCCAAGTTTGTACCTAGTTTTAGGGATTCCAAAACTATTAAGTATTTTGCAGATAAATCTATAGGTAGTTTACAGTGTATTGACTCATAGAAGGAGTGAAGTACCTCAGTGCACTGGTGGTGATGTATTATCTGTATAATGATCACCAGGCTTTGCAAGTTACAAAATACTTTTTAGCCATGGAATATGACATCTATTAGGTGATGTGTGCAAGGGCTTAAACATTTGGTACTCAGTCATTCTTCCAATTTGTCAGGGTCTGCTGGACTGATCGTCAGAAATTATTATTTCAGTGGGTGGAATATGCAATTATACAAGTATTACCTCTAGTGACTGATTTTTAGGTTTGACAAACAATAATGAATCTTCATGTTTATGTTGGAAGCTATCATGTTTAAATTCCTGCAAATATGACTCGACATTACTACAACATTTCAAAGTACAAGGGTAATCTCCATTACCAATACAGACCAAAGCATAATCTGTCAAACCTATAGGTTTAGTTTCTGTACCTGTAATCCTGGGGAACAGGCCATCAGAGACAAAAAGATAGTCTATTCTAGACAAGCGATCATAGGCCGCAAGAGGCATGTAAATTCTCGTGCGTTGGATGCCTTGCCCTTGAGACTCCCGTAGAAGAGCTGTCTAACCAATCTAATATATCCCCTGTATGGGCAAAGAACTCTTAAGATGGGTACACACCTAAAGATGTATCTGTCTGGTGAATACAATACAACCTAAAATCAAAAAATGTACACCTAAAATATGTGCAATACACCCACAAGAGATGCCAGTGAAACAAAAAGAAAATTCACTACCTTCCTTTAAACAACCAATCCGTGATTCTATAAGACCACACCCTTTGATGTAAACAGTAATATTCCTTACTTCTAAATTAATGGCAGAATTCAGTGTTCCTCGGCTCCTCCCAAATATTTAATCCACTTGCATGAAATGGAAGCAACCATCAGTTTCCTTATTTTACTTCCTGGGTGATGGTGACTTTAACTCTCCAGAGGGATCTTATGAAATCTACTTTCTCACAACATGGTCAGGTGAGATGGCACTTAAAACACTCCTAAAAACAAGCGTCCATTTACACATAATTAGAAGTACGGAATATTACTGTTTATGCCCAATTTTGTGGTTTTGAAGAATTACGGATTGGATTATACACATGCAATCCATTCTTAGCACCTGTGTGGGACAGTCTTGCTGACTCTAGTCTGGTGAAAAACAATAATCTGGTAATGTATGTGAGCAAATGACAATGAACCATTTGAATGCTGGGAAAACAGGCAGTGGTCATGCAGACAAATTAGGTTAATCCATTTGAGTTAACAAATTTATCCGAACAATTTTTTTTGTCTGTTTTCCAGCGTTTAGGAGCAAGTGGTTGATTTGTCATTTGCTTGCATACATTACCAGATTTTTGTTCCCACCAGACAGATTGGACAGATAAGTCTTTAGGTATATACCCAGCTTTAGTGGAATGGGGGTGGTATACAAGATATACAATGTCTGGGAAGGCGGTCATTAGGCTGACAGGTAAAAAGTAGACAGTGGGTAAGTTCAACAGGGACAAATGGTCAACACAAGTTTTTTTTTTTGGTGGTCCTTTTGTATGTTTCATCATATGTAACCACAATCAGTGGAAACATGTAACTTGTGGGCTCTCTCCGCGCTTTGGGCAAGGTGCGTCACTCTGCTATGGTTGTGCTCACCACAGGTTACTATTCCCAGTCATAGTCCATGTATATAGGGGGGCACAGTTGTTTAGTGCAAAAATAAAGCACTGTATGTATATGAGCGTGTGGTAGATGTGTTGGTAAACATTTTATGTGTTTTCCCTGTCAGATACTGGGATCTACCCATTAGAGTCAGTGTAATGTCGGTGGGTGTTTAGTGCACGTGTGTCGGCATGTGTGAGTGCTCTACCACAAACGGCTATGGGAATCCCTCTGTCGGCACCGCCGACTCCTGATGGTACTTGATACATGAGATTAAGTGTCAGCATGTCAACAGTTGTAAGCTTTTCCAAAGAAAAAACTATATGGGAGACACAGACGTATGTGGGTGACCCTGTCGGCACCAAACTAATATGACTGGGTATAAATTATTATGATACTGTGATGCAATTTGAGAAAAAAAGGCTATACCTATGTGTGTGTATGTATGTATATGTATATATATATATATATATATTTTTTTTTTTTTTTTTTTCTCATACGTCCTAAAGGATGCTGGGGACTCCAAAAGGACCATAAGGTATAGACGGATCCGCAGGAGCTTGGGCACACTATAAGACTTTGAATGGGTGTGAACTGGCTCCTTCTCTATGCCCCTCCTCCGGACCTCAGTTAGACTTTGTGCCCAGGAGTGATGGGTCACACACTAGGGGAGCTCTCCTGAGTTTCTTTAAAAGACTTTGTTAGGTTTTTTATTTTCAGGGAGACCTGCTGGCTACACGGGCCCTGCATCGTGGGACTGAGGGGAGAGAAGCAGACCTACTTCTTCTTAGTTCAAGGGCTCTGCTTCTCGGCTACTGGACACCATTAGCTCCAGAGGGTTCGATCACTTGGTATAGCCTAGCTGCTTGTTCCCGGAGCCACGCCGTCAGCCCCCTCACAGAAGCCAGAAGTAAGAAGCCGGGTGAGTATGTGAAGAACAGAAGACTTCTGGGACGGCAGAAGACTTCAGTAACGGAGGTACAGCGGTCGCTCTGCGCTCCATGCTCCCACACACCAACGGCACTCACAGGGTGCAGGGCGCTGGCGGGGGGGAGTGCCCTGGGCAGCATATTACTGATTTCTCTATCGTCCTAGTGGATGCTGGGGTTCCTGAAAGGACCATGGGGAATAGCGGCTCCGCAGGAGACAGGGCACAAAAAGTAAAGCTTTAGGATCAGGTGGTGTGCACTGGCTCCTCCCCCTATGACCCTCCTCCAAGCCTCAGTTAGATTTTTGTGCCCGGCCGAGAAGGGTGCAATCTAGGTGGCTCTCCTAAAGAGCTGCTTAGAAAAGTTTAGCTTAGGTTTTTTATTTTACAGTGAGTCCTGCTGGCAACAGGATCACTGCAACGAGGGACTTAGGGGAGAAGAAGTGAACTCACCTGCGTGCAGGATGGATTGGCTTCTTTGGCTACTGGACATTAGCTCCAGAGGGACGATCACAGGTACAGCCTGGATGGTCACCGGAGCCTCGCCGCCGGCCCCCTTGCAGATGTTGAAAAGAGAAGAAGGTCCAGAATCGGCGGCAGAAGACTCCTCAGTCTTCTTAAGGTAGCGCACAGCACTGCAGCTGTGCGCCATTGCTCTCAGCACACTTCACACGGCAGTCACTGAGGGTGCAGGGCGCTGGGAGGGGGGCGCCCTGGGAGGCAATGTAAACCTATTTTTTGGCAAAAAATACCTCACATATAGCCTCCGGGGGCTATATGGAGATATTTAACCCCTGCCAGAATCCGTTGAAGAGCGGGAGACGAGCCCGCCGAAAAAGGGGCGGGGCCTATCTCCTCAGCACACAGCGCCATTTTCCCTCACAGAAAGGCTGGAGGGAAGGCTCCCAGGCTCTCCCCTGCACTGCACTACAGAAACAGGGTTAAAACAGAGAGGGGGGGGCACTAATTTGGCGTTAGAAATATATAAAAAGATGCTATAAGGGAAAACACTTATATAAGGTTGTCCCTATATAATTATAGCGTTTTTTGGTGTGTGCTGGCAAACTCTCCCTCTGTCTCTCCAAAGGGCTAGTGGGTCCTGTCCTCTATCAGAGCATTCCCTGTGTGTGTGCTGTGTGTCGGTACGTGTGTGTCGACATGTATGAGGACGATGTTGGTGAGGAGGCGGAGCAATTGCCTGTAATGGTGATGTCACTCTCTAGGGAGTCGACACCGGAATGGATGGCTTATTTAGGGAATTACGTGATAATGTCAACACGCTGCAAGGTCGGTTGACGACATGAGACGGCCGACAAACAATTAGTACCGGTCCAGACGTCTCAAAAACACCGTCAGGGGTTTTAAAACGCCCGTTTACCTTAGTCGGTCGACACAGACACAGACACGGACACTGAATCCAGTGTCGACGGTGAATAAACAAACGTATTCCTTATTAGGGCCACACGTTAAGGGCAATGAAGGAGGGGTTACATATTTCTGATACTACAAGTACCACAAAAGAGGGTATTATGTGGGATGTGAAAAAACTACCTGTAGTTTTTCCTGAATCAGATAAATTAAATGAAGTGTGTGATGATGCGTGGGTTCCCCCCGATAGAAAATTATTGGCGGTATACCCTTCCCCGCCAGAAGTTAGGGCGCGTTGGGAAACACCCCTTAGGGTGGATAAGGCGCTCACACGCTTATCAAAACAAGTGGCGGTACCGTCTATAGATAGGGCCGTCCTCAAGGAACCAGCTGACAGGAGGCTGGAAAATATCATATAAAAGTATATACACACATACTGGTGTTATACTGCGACCAGCGATCGCCTCAGCCTGGATGTGCAGAGCTGGGGTGGCTTGGTCGGATTCCCTGACTAAAAATATTGATACCCTTGACAGGGACAGTATTTTATTGACTATAGAGCATTTAAAGGATGCATTTCTATATATGCGAGATGCACAGAGGGATATTTGCACTCTGGCATCAAGAGTAAGTGCGATGTCCATATCTGCCAGAAGATGTTTATGGACACGACAGTGGTCAGGTGATGCAGATTCCAAACTGCACAAAGGTGTATTGCCGTATAAAGGAAGAGGAGTTATTTGGGGTCGGTCCATCGGACCTGGTGGCCACGGCAACTGCTGGAAAATCCACCGTTTTTACCCTAAGTCACATCTCTGCAGAAAAAGACACCGTCTTTTCAGCCTCAGTCCTTTCGTCCCTATAAGAGTCATATTTGCCCAGGGATAGAGGAAAGGGAAGAAGACTGCAGCAGGCAGCCCATTCCCAGGAACAGAAGCCTTCCACCGCTTCTGCCAAGCTCTCAGCATGACGCTGGGACCGTACAGGACCCTTGGATCCTACAAGTAGTATCCCAGGGGTACAGATTGGAATGTCGAAACGTTTCCCCCTCGCAGGCTCCTGAAGTCTGCTTTACCAAGGTCTCCCTCCGACAAGGAGGCAGTATGGAAAAAAAAAAAATTAACAAGCTGTATTCCCAGCAGGTGATAATCAAATTACCCCTCCTACAACAAGGAAAGGGGTATTATTCCACACTATATTGTGGTACTGAAGCCAGAAGGCTAGGTGAGACCTATTCTAAATCTAAAAAAATTTGAACACTTACAAAGGTTCAAAGCAAGAGGGAGTCACTCAGAGCAGTGATAACGAACCAGGAAGAAGGGGACTATATAGTGTCCCGGGACATCAGGGATGCTTACCTCCATGTCCCAAATTTGCCCTTCTCACTAAGGGTACCTCAGGTTCGTGGTATAGAACTGTCACTATCAGTTTCAGACGCTGCCGTTTGGATTGTCCACGGCACCCCGGGTCTTTACCAAGGTAATGGCCGAAATGATGATTCTTCTTCGAAGAAAAGGCGTCTTAAATTACCCCTTACTTGGACGATCTCCTGATAAGGGCAAAGTCCAGGGAACAGTTGGAGGTCGGAGTAGCACTATCTCGGATACTGCTACAACAGCACGGGTGGATTCTAAATATTCCAAAATCGCAGCTGATCCTGACGACACGTCTGCTGTGCCTAGGGATGATTCTGGACACAGTCCAGAAAAAGGTGTTTCTCCCGGAAGAGAAAGCCAGGGAGTTATCCGAGCTAGTCAAGAACCTCCTAAAACCAGGAAAAGTGTCAGTGCATCATTGCACAAGGGTCCTGGTAAAAATGGTGGCTTCCTACGAAGCAATTCCATTCGGCAGATTTCACGCAAGAACTTTTCAGTGGGATCTGCTGGACAAATGGTCCGGATCGCATCTTCAGATGCATCAGCGGATAACCCTATATCCAAGGACAAGGGTGTCTCTCCTGTGGTGGTTACAGAGTGCTCATCTTCTAGAGGGCCGCAGATTCGGCATTCAGGATTGGATGCTGGTGACCACGGAGGCCAGCCCGAGAGGCTGGGGAGCAGTCACACAAGGAAAAAATTTCCAGGGAGTGTGATCATGTCTGGAGACTTTTCTCCACATAAATATACTGGAGCTAAGGGTAAATTTATAATGCTCTAAGCTTAGCAAGACCTCTGCTTCAAGGTCAGCCGGTATTGATCCAGTGGGAAAAACATCACGGCAGTCGCCCACGTAAACAGACAGGGCGGCACAAGAAGCAGGAGGGCAATGGCAAAAACTGCAAGGACTTTTCGCTGGGCGGAAAATCATGTGATAGTACTGTCAGCAGTGTTTCATTCCGGGAGTGGAAACTGGGAAGCAGACTTCCTCAGCAGGCACGACCTCCACCCGGGAGAGTGGAAAATTCATCGGGAAGTTTTTCCACATGATTGTGAACCGTTGGGAAATACCAAGGTGGACATGATGGCGTCCCGTCTGAACAAAAAACGGGACAGGTATTGCGCCAGGTCAAGAGACCCTCAGGCAATAGCTGTGGACGTTCTGGTAACACCGTGGGTGTACCAGTCGGTGTATGTGTTCCCTACTCTGCTTCTCATACCTAAGGTACTGAGAATTATAAGACGTAGAGGAGTAAGAACTATACTCATGGCTCCGGATTGGCCAAGAAGGACTTGGTACCCGGAACTTCAAGAGATGCTCACAGAGGACTTATGGCCTCTGCCGCTAAGAAGGGACTTGCTTCAGCAAGTACCATGTCTGTTCCAAGACTTACCGCAGCTGCGTTTGACGGCATGGCGGTGGAACGCCGGATCCTAAGGGAAAAAGGCATTCCGGAAGAGGTCATTCCTACCCTGGTCAAAGCCAGGAAGGAGGTGACCGCACAACATTATCACCACATGTGGCGAAAATATGTTGCGTGGTGTGAGGCCAGGAAGGCCCCACGAAGAAATTTCAACTCGGTCGATTCCTGCATTTCCTGCAAACAGGAGTGTCTATGGGCCTCAAATTGGGGCCCATTAAGGTTCAAATTTCGGCCCTGTCGATTTTCTTCCAGAAAGAATTGGCTTCAGTTCCTGAAGTCCAGAAGTTTGTCAAGGGAGTATTGCATATACAACCCCCTTTTGTGCCTCCAGTGGCACTGTGGGATCTCAACGTAGTTCTGGGATTCCTCAAATCACATTGGTTTAAAACCAGTCAAATCTGTGGATTTGAAGCATCTCACATGAAAAGTGACCATGCTCTTGGCCCTGGCCTGGGCCAGGCGAGTGTCAAATTGGTGGTTTTTTTCTCAAAAAAGCCCATATCTGTTTGTCCATTCGGACAGGGCAGAGCTGCGGACTCGTCCCCAGTTCTCTCCCTAAGTTGGTGTCAGTGTTTCACCTGAACCAGCTTATTGTGGTGCCTTGCGCCTACTAGGGACTTGGAGGACTCCAAGTTGCTGGATGTTGTCAGGGCCCTGAAAGTATAGGTTCCAGGACGGCTGGAGTCAGGAAAACTGACTTGCTGTTATCCTGTATGCACCCAACAAACTGGGTGCTCTTGCTTCTAAGCAGACTATTGCTAGTTGGATGTGTAATACAATTCAGCTTGCACATTCTGTGGCAGGCCTGCCACAGCCAAAATATGTAAATGCCCATTCCACAAGGAAGGTGGGCTCATCTTGGGCGGCTGCCCGAGGGGTCTCGGCATTACAACTTTGCCGAGCTGCTACTTGGTCAGGGGCAAACACGTTTGCAAAATTCTACAAATTTGATACCCTGGCTGAGGAGGACCCTGGAGTTCTCTCATTCGGTGCTGCAGAGTCATCCGCACTCTCCCGCCCGTTTGGGAGCTTTGGTATAATCCCCATGGTCCTTTCAGGAACCCCAGCATCCACTAGGACGATAGAGAAAATAAGAATTTACTTACCGATAATTCTATTTCTCGGAGTCCGTAGTGGATGCTGGGCGCCCATCCCAAGTGCGGATTATCTGCATTACTTGTACATAGTTACAAAAAATCGGGTTATTATTGTTGTGAGCCATCTTTCAGAGGCTCCGCTGTTATCATACTGTTAACTGGGTTCAGATCACAGGTTGTACAGTGTGATTGGTGTGGCTGGTATGAGTCTTACCCGGGATTCAAAATCCTTCCTTATTGTGTACGCTCGTCCGGGCACAGTATCCTAACTGAGGCTTGGAGGAGGGTCATAGGGGGAGGAGCCAGTGCACACCACCTGATCCTAAAGCTTTACTTTTTGTGCCCTGTCTCCTGCGGAGCCGCTATTCCCCATGGTCCTTTCAGGAACCCCAGCATCCACTACGGACTCCGAGAAATAGAATTATCGGTAAGTAAATTCTTATTTTCTTATTGAGGCTGGCATAAAAGCGTTTCGGTGCCTGGGCACCGTGTCTCATACCCCCGCCAGCAAATCACAGCGCGCCGCCGGCTCCCACGGGTGCAGGGCGCTGGGGGGGAGCGCCCTGGGCAGCATTTTACAGTTCTTGGTTTTTGGGCTGTGAGAGGTTACACTGGCGGTGCCGGGACTCCGTGTCCCGGACCCCCGCCAGCATGTTGTAGCGCACTGCGCGCCATTTCTCCCCCGCCGCCGGCTCCCACGGGTGCAGGGCGCCGGGGGGGGGGGGTGTTTGGGACGCCCTGGGCAGCTTATATATCTATATGGAGCAGTTATATGTTTGTGGTCCCGGGCGCCCCATATGATAACCCCGCCGTTGAGCGCCGATGCTCCCACACGCCGAGGTTTTGTTTGGGTGTGCAGCATTTGTCTCTTATGGTATATAGTGTCTTTACACTATATACGGTGCCAGACCGGCTGGTGTCCGGTCCCCAACAAGAATTACTGTATAGTAGGAAGGTGGGGGGGCACAGTGGTTTTAATGCTATATGGGTGTCATATAGCATTATGTTTGATAATGGTCGCACAGTCCTTCTTGTAATACATCAATTCACTGTTTCTCTGACGTCCTAGTGGATGCTGGGAACTCCGTAAGGACCATGGGGAATAGCGGCTCTGCAGGAGACTGGGCACAAAAGTAAAGCTTTAGGACTACCTGGTGTGCACTGGCTCCTCCCCCTATGACCCTCCTCCAAGCCTCAGTTAGATTTTTCCTGAGCTGCTTAGTGAAAAGTTTAGTTTTAGGTTTTTTATTTTCAGTGAGACCTGCTGGCAACAGGCTCACTGCATCGAGGGACTAAGGGGAGAAGAAGCGAACTCACCTGCGTGCAGAGTGGATTGGGCTTCTTAGGCTACTGGACACCATTAGCTCCAGAGGGATCGAACACAGGCCCAGCCATGGAGTCCGGTCCCAGAGCCGCGCCGCCGGCCCCCTTACAGAGCCAGAAGCAAGAAGAGGTCCGGAAAATCGGCGGCAGAAGACATCCTGTCTTCACCAAGGTAGCGCACAGCACTGCAGCTGTGCGCCATTGCTCCTCAGCACACTTCACACTTCGGTCACTGAGGGTGCAGGGCGCTAGGGGGGGCGCCCTGAGCAGCAATAAAAACACCTTGGCTGGCGAAAATACATCACATATAGCCCCCAGGGCTATATGGATGAATTTTAACCCCTGCCAGATTACACTGAAAAACGGGAGAAAAGGCCGCCGAGAAAGGGGCGGAGCCTATCTCCTCAGCACACTGGCGCCATTTTCCCTCACAGCTCCGTTGGAGGGAAGCTCCCTGGCTCTCCCCTGCAGTCACTACACTACAGAAAGGGTTAAAAAAGAGAGGGGGGCACTAATTAGGCGCAGTATAAACAATACAGCAGCTATAAGGGGAAAAACACTTATATAAGGTTATCCCTGTATATATATAGCGCTCTGGTGTGTGCTGGCAAACTCTCCCTCTGTCTCCCCAAAGGGCTAGTGGGGTCCTGTCCTCTATCAGAGCATTCCCTGTGTGTGTGCTGTGTGTCGGTACGTTTGTGTCGACATGTATGAGGAGGAAAATGATGTGGAGGCGGAGCAAATTGCCTGTAATAGGGATGTCACCCCCTAGGGGGTCGACACCTGAGTGGATGAACTGCTGGAAGGAATTACATGACAGTGTCAGCTCTTTACAAAAGACAGTGATTGACATGAGACAGCCGGCTACTCAGCTTGTGCCTGTCCAGACGTCTCATAGGCCATCAGGGGCTCTAAAGCGCCCGTTACCTCAGATGGCAAATACAGACGCCGACACGGATACTGACTCCAGTGTCGACGGTGAAGAGACAAATATGACTTCCAGTAGGGCCACACGTTACATGATTGAGGCAATGAAAAATGTTTTACACATTTCTGTTAATACGAGTACCACCAATAGGGGTATTATGTTCGGTGAGGAAAAACTACCTGTAGTTTTCCTGAATCTGAGAAATTAAATGAGGTGTGATGAAGCGTGGGTTTCCCCCGATAAAAAAACTGATAATTTCTAAAAAGTTATTGGCATTATATCCTTTCCCGCCAGAGGTTAGGGTGCGTTGGGAAACACCCCCTAGGGTGGATAAAGCGCTCACACGCTTGTCAAAACAAGGGCTCTACCCTCTCCTGAGATGGATTCTGCTGATAGAAAGCAGGAGGGTATCCTAAAATGTATTTACACACATACTGGTGTTGTACTGCGACCAGCAATCGCCTCAGCCTGGATGTGCAGTGCTGGGTTGGCGTGGTCGGATTCCCTGACTGAAAATATTGATACCCTAGATAGGGACAGTATATTATTGCCTGTAGAGCATTTAAAAGATGCATTTCTATATATGTGTGATGCACAGCGGGATATTTGCCGACTGGCATCAAGAGTAAGTGCGCTGTCCATTTCTGCCAGAAGAGGGTTATGGACACGACAGTGGTCAGGTGATGCGGATTCCAAATGGCATATGGAAGTATTGCCTTATAAAGGGAAGGAGTTATTTGGGGTCGGTCTTTCAGACCTGGTGGCCACGGCAACAGCTGGGAAATCCACGTTTTTACCCCAGGTCGCCTCTCAACATAAGAAGACGCCGTATTATCAGGCGCAGTCCTTTCGTTCCCATAAGGGCACGTGGGCAAAAGGTTCCTCATTTCTGCCCTGTGACAGAGGGAGAGGGAAACGGCTGCAGAAATCAGCCAGTTCCCAGGAACAGAAGCCCTCTCCCGCCTCTGCCAAGCCCTCAGCATGACGCTGGGGCTTTACAAGCAGACAGGGAGGCAGTTTTGGAAGCCATTCACAAGCTATATTCCCAGCAGGTGATAATCAAGGTACCCCTCCTGCAACAGGGAAAGGGGTATTACTCCACACTGTTGTGGTACCGAAGCCGGACGGCTCGGTGAGACCGATTTTAAATCTAAAATCTTTGAACACTTACATACAGAGGTTCAAATTCAAGAGAAGGGGACTACATGGTGTCTCTGGACATCAAGGATGCTTACCTTCATGTCCAAATTTACCCTTCTCACCAAGGGTACCTCAGGTTTGTGGTACAGAACTGTCACTATCAGTTTCAGACGCTGCCGTTTGGATGGTCCACGGCACCCCGGGTCTTTACCAAGGTAATGGCCGAAATGATGATACTCCTTCGAAGGAAGGGAGTTTTAGTTATCCCTTACTTGGACGATCTCCTGATAAGGGTAAGATCCTGGGAACAGTTGGAGGTCGGTGTAGCACTATCTCAGGTAGTGTTGCGACAGCACGGTTGGATTCTCAATATTCCAAAATCGCAGCTGGTTCCGACGACTCGTCTTCTGTTCCTAGGGATAATTCTGGACACAGTTCAGAAAAAGGTGTTTCTCCCGGAGGAGAGAGCCAGGGGTTATCCGAGCTAGTCAGGAACCTCCTAAAACCGAGCCAAGTCTCAGTGCATCAATGCACAAGGGTTCTGGGAAAAATGGTAGCTTCCTACGAAGCAAAGCCATTCGGCAGATTCCACGCAAGAACTTTCCAGTGGGACCTGCTGGACAAATGGTCCGGGTCGCATCTTAAGATGCATCAGCGGATAACCCGGTCACCAAGGACAAGGGTGTCCCTCCTGTGGTGGTTGCAGAGTGCTCATCTTCTAGAGGGCCGCAGATTCGGCATTCAGGACTGGGTCCTGGTGACCACGGATGCCAGCCTGCGAGGCTGGGGAGCAGTCACACAGGGGAGAAATTTTCAGGGCTTATGGTCAAGCCTGGAGACATCATTTCACATAAATATCCTGGAGCTAAGGGCCATTTACAATGCTCTCAGCTTAGCAAGACCTCTGCTTCAAGGTCAGCCGGTGTTGATCCAGTCGGACAACATCACGGCAGTCACCCACGTAAACAGACAGGGTGGCACAAGAAGCAGTCAATGGCAGAAGCTGCAAGGATTCTTCGCTGGGCGGAAAATCATGTGATAGCACTGTCAGCAGTATTCATTCCGGGAGTGGACAACTGGGAAGCAGACTTCCTCAGCAGGCACGGCCTCCACCCGGGAGAGTGGGGACTTCACCCAGAAGTCTTCCACATGATTGTAAACCATTGGGAAAAACCAAAGGTGGACATGATGGCGTCCCGCCTAAACAAAAAAAAATTGGACAGGTATTGCGCCAGGTCAAGGGACCCTCAGGCAATAGCTGTGGACGCTCTGGTAACACCGTGGGTGTACCAGTCAGTGTATGTGTTCCCTCCTCTTCCTCTCATACCAAAAGTACTGAGAATTATAAGACGGAGGGGAGTAAGAACTATACTCGTGGCTCCGGATTGGCCAAGAAGGACTTGGTACCCGGAACTTCAAGAGATGCTCACGGAGGACCCGTGGCCTCTACCTCTAAGAAGGGACCTGCTCCAGCAAGGACCCTGTCTATTCCAAGACTTACCGCGGCTGCGTTTAACGGCAGGGCGGTTGAACGCCGGATCCTGAAGGAAAAAGGCATTCCGGATGAAGTCATCCCTACCCTGATCAAGCCAGGAAGGATGTAACCGAAAAGCATTATCACCGCATTTGGCGAAAATATGTTGCGGGGTGTGAGGCCAGTAAGGCCCCGATGGAGGAATTTTCAACTACGTCGATTCCTGCATTTCCTGTAAACAGGAGTGTCTATGTGCCTAAAATTGGGGTCCATTAAGGTTCAAATTTCGGCCCTGTCAATTTTCTTCCAGAAAGAACTAGCTTCAGTTCCTGAAGTTCAGACGTTTGTAAAAGGGGTACTGCATATACAGCCTCCTTTTGTGCCTCCAGTGGCACCTTGGGATCTCAATGTAGTTTTGGGGTTCCTAAAGTCACATTGGTTTGAACCACTTGAATCTGTGGAGTTAAAATATCTCACATGGAAAGTGGTCATGTTGTTGGCCCTGGCCTCGGCCAGGCGCGTGTCAGAATTGGCGGGCTTTATCCTGTAAAGGCCCTTATCTGATCTTCCATTCAGACAGGGTGGAATTGAGGACTCATCCTCAATTTCTCCCTAAGGTGGTTTCAGCGTTTCACTTTAACCAGCCTATTGTGGTACCTGCGGCTACTAGGGACTTGGAGGACTCCAAGTTGCTGGACGTAGTCAGGACCCTGAAAGTATATGTTTCCAGGACGGCTGGAGTCAGAAAATCTGACTCGCTGTTTATCCGGTATGCACCCAACAAGCTGGGTGCTCCTGCTTCTAAGCAGACTATTGCTTGTTGGATTTGTAGCACAATTCAGCTTGCACATTCTGTGGCAGGCCTGCCACAGCCAAAATCTGTAAAAGCCCATTCCACACGGAAAGTGGGCTCATCTTGGGCGGCTGCCCGAGGGGTCTCGGCTTTACAACTTTGCCGAGCAGCTACTTGGTCAGGGGCAAACACGTTTGCTAAATTCTACAAATTTGATACCCTGGCTGAGGAGGACCTGGAGTTCTCTCATTCGGTGCTGCAGAGTCATCCGCACTCTCCCGCCCGTTTGGGAGCTTTGGTATAATCCCCATGGTCCTTACGGAGTTCCCAGCATCCACTAGGACGTCAGAGAAAATAAGAATTTACTTACCGATAATTCTATTTCTCATAGTCCGTAGTGGATGCTGGGCGCCCATCCCAAGTGCGGATTGTCTGCAATACTTGTACATAGTTATTGTTACAAAAATCGGGTTATTGTGGTTGTGAGCCATCTTTCCAGAGGCTCCTCTGTTATCATACTGTTAACTGGGTTCAGATCACAGGTTGTACGGTGTGATTGGTGTGGCTGGTATGAGTCTTACCCGGGATTCATAAATCCTTCCTTATTGTGTACGCTCGTCCGGGCACAGTATCCTAACTGAGGCTTGGAGGAGGGTCATAGGGGGAGGAGCCAGTGCACACCAGGTAGTCCTAAAGCTTTACTTTTGTGCCCAGTCTCCTGCGGAGCCGCTATTCCCCATGGTCCTTACGGAGTTCCCAGCATCCACTACGGACTATGAGAAATAGAATTATCGGTAAGTAAATTCTTATTTTCTCTGTTTGTACCCACTATTGGTTGGTCGACAGGTGTGAGGGTTTTGTCACAAACTACCGCGGGGATAACTGTCTGCTTCGCCGACGCTTGGCGGTACTTGTTCGGAAGATTAAGTATTAGCGAATGGGTGTTGTGTGCTTAAAACAGTACACACGATAGGGGAAAGTCAGTTGTTTGGGGTTGCCCTGTGGGCATCAACGGTGTTCCCTGGGTAAAAAGGTTAGCAGGCGGTTATTGCCTTGAACATATATATATAGATATAGATAGTATCCCTTATCCAAAATTTAAAATCACACATTTTTTGTTCCCCTACTGATATAATGACAAATATATATTATATTGTATCTCTATATAATATATCTATATATACATATAATATATATGTCATTATCTCAGTAGGGGACCCAAAAATGTGGGATTTTGGATAAGGGATACTCAACCTGTGTGTGTGTGTGTGTGTGTGTGTGTGTGTGTGTATATATATATATATATATATATATATATATATATATATATATATATATATATATATATATATATAATATATGGGAGGAGTGTTATCAAGACTGTATTTGTATGCTTCCCTCAGACCCCACCGGGTTCCAAGTTTATTATTATTTTTTGCCCGCCTACTATTCCTTGCTGTCGACATTTACTAGGTTTCTGTCGACCATAACGTTCCTGGTAGATCCACATCGGGGGCGTGTCAGTACATGATCATACACATTCACAACACATTACTGTCTCTAGGGACCTGACATGTCGGGACAATCCACTTGCATATAGTTTATATCTATATGTTTATATATGTAGATATAGGTTTATATATGCATGATTAGGATATATGTGTTTTATTGTGTATTGCAGGATGTATATCAATGAATGCTGAAATAATGGTTTTCTTATCATGTGCTGGTCGCTCTGTTGATTAAGCTCTAGATTGGCCGTGACGAGTTGGTTTTCGATCCTCTCAAGGAGTCCGATTATTTCTCTCTTCCTGACGCAGAGAGAACTTTATGACTGTCAACTCCTGGTCGACGCAGAGCCCGGTTGCAAGGATCATACACAGGCAGCTAAGTGAAATTTTATTTCTATACTTTGACCTTATTTGCACTGTATGCACATGAGGGAGTGTTGTATTCGGGTAGGCATCCGATAGAATTACCCTACCCAGAGTGGGTAAGCTTGCCGATGTTGTTTCTACCTTATAACATTGCAGCAGACTACCACGTGGCAGCAGGAGGTGTGACCGGAAAAATGCTGAGAATGTCCGAGTGATACTGGAGGGAGGTATACAGCTGTTTGGTGTGACCTCTGTTCAGTCAATCTCGGCGGATACCACTGGTAAGTCTATCTTCGTGAGTTAGCCTCCTTCACAATGGTTGGTGACACATTCTTTGGTGGGATGCAGTCGTTTTATCCGGTTCGATACCGTTCTTTTTTCCTTTTCTGTGCAGACAGTGGAAGGTGAAAAGGTAAGTGTTCTGCAGCCTTGTTAGGTTCGCAGAAGTGGATGTCGTTTTCTGTTTCCACTACAGCCACCACTTGTCGCTGAGTCTATCTGGCTGGTCCCCACTCCGGTGACCACTTGTCTACTAATTGTCAGTTAGTCCAGGAGTAGACTAGGACCTGTGAGTTATTTATAGAATCCAAAGGGAGACATTCTGAGTTACGGTTGTTTCCCCTTACTTTTTTTTCAAATAGATTTTGCTGTTCCCCTCTGGAAGGGGAGGTAGTACGCGACGCCATACAGAGGTGCGTCAGGTTTAGGACATTGTCTGGTTGTTTCTCTCTGACTGTTCTTCGACACAGGGATTGGCTGTTGTTCCCAACGACGCAGATGTCGAAAGTGGGTTTCAGAGTAGATACTGACCGGTTAAGGTTCGGTGTGTTTCCTGTGGAAAGAGGTCTAAGGATCCAGAGTTGGATTGGTTTTGCAGTGACACCTCATCAATATGTTCCGTTAATAAAACGGATGGGTGCGGCCTAAGAGGTCTTTTTCGGTGAGCCGGTCTAATACCAAAGTGGTTTTCAAGGGACCAGTTGGAAATGTGGTCCGGGTCTCACCTGCGCATGCACCGAAATATAATCCTAACGGCCAGGACATCGCTCCTGTGGTGTCTGCTCGGTTCTCTCCTTCTAGAAGAATGAAGGTTCGGGATCCAGGTTTGGATCCTGGTGTCCGTGCATACAGATTTCCGAAGCTGGGGAGCAGTCCTTTGCAAGGGACTTATTTCCAGAGGATAAGGTCAAGTTGGGAAACTGGTCTGCTATAGGCTTTCTTGAATTAAGAGCTATTTTCGACGAACGTATTCTTCAGGTTCTGCCTGACGACTTGTCAGCAGTGGCGTAACTAAGCCGCTATGGCGGAACAAAGAGCAAAGCAGCAATGGCGGAAGATGCACAGTTTGCAGTTGAGTGGGAAGTCTGGTAAACGCTATATTAGCAGTCTTCGTTCCGGAGGTAAACGACGGAGAAATAGATTTCCTCTGCTGACGCGATATCCAGCCGGGAAAAATTCAGTCATCATCGAGAAGCTTTCCCAGACGTGACAAGTCTTTGAGGAGTGTCGCAATTGGACATGTTGGCATCTCGCCTCAACGTGAGACCTCAGGGAGATTGTTCCAGGTCTAGGGACACTCAAGATATAGCAGTAGACATCCTCGTGACACCGTGGGTATTTTTAGTCTGTCTATGTGGCTTCTCCGCCTTCACTTTTCTGACGGTGGTAAGCGTAAGTTGATCAAAGGTCCCGGTGATTCTCTTGAATCCGGTCTAGCCAGCGAGGGTTGGCTATCCAGTTTTCTCTGACGTCCTAGTGGATGCTGGGTACTCCGTAAGGACCATGGGGAATAGACGGGCTCCGCAGGAGACTGGGCACTCTTTAAAAAAAGATTAGGTACTACATCTGGTGTGCACTGGCTCCTCCCTCTATGCCCCTCCTCCAGACCACAGTTAGAATCTGTGCCCGGCCTGAGCTGGATGCACTTAGTGGGCTCTCCTGAGTTCACTATAAAGAAAGTATTTGTTAGGTTTTTTATTTTCAGTGAGATCTGCTGGCAACAGACTCACTGCTACGTGGGACTTAGGGGAGAGAAGCAAACCTACCTGCTTGCAGCTAGCTTGTGCTTCTAAGGCTACTGGACACCATTAGCTCCAGAGGGATCGAACACAGGGCCCGACCTCGATCGTCCGTTCCCGGAGCTGCGCCGCCGTCCCCCTTGCAGAGCCAGAAGACGGAAGAAACCGGAGAAAATAGGCGGCTGAAGACTCCGGTCTTCAATAAGGTAGCGCACAGCACTGCAGCTGTGCGCCATTGCTCCCACAGCACACCACACGCTCCGGTCACTGGTGGGTGCAGGGCGCTGGGGGGGGGGGCGCCCTGGGCTGCAATTAGTATACCTTAATGGCAAACTGCACATAATACAGTTCTAAACTGTATATGTGCCTAATCCCCCGCCATAATTTTCATTAAAAAAGTGGGAGAAGCCCGCCGCTGAAGGGGCGGGGCTATCTTCCTCAGCACAGCCAGCGCCATTTTTTCTTCACAGCTCCGCTGGAAGGACTCTCCCCAGGCTCTCCCCTGCAGTTTACACTACAGAAAGGGTAAAAAAGAGAGGGGGGGCACATAAATTTAGGCGAAAATTGTGATATAAGCAGCTATAGGGGGAAAATTCACTTTGTGTATAGTGTATATCCCTCTGTTATATAGCGCTCTGGTGTGTGCTGGCATACTCTCTCTATGTCTCCCCAAAGGACTTTGTGGGGTCCTGTCCTCAGTCAGAGCATTTCCTGTGTGTGTGTGTGCGGTGTGTCGGTACGGCTGTGTCGACATGTTTGATGAGGACGCTTACGTGGAGGCGGAGCAGGTGCCGATAAGTGTGATGTCGCCCCCTGCGGGGCCGACACCTGAGTGGATGGATATGTGGAAGGTATTAACCGACAGTGTCAACTCCTTGCATAAAAGGTTCGATGACGCAGCTTTGGGACAGCCGGCATCTCAGCCCGCGCCTGCCCAGGCATCTCAGAGGCCATCAGGGGCTCAAAAACGCCCGCTACCTCAGATGGCAGACACAGATGTCGACACGGAGTCTGACTCCAGTGTCGACGAGGATGAGACAAATGTACAATCCACTAGGGCCATCCGATGCATGATTACGGCAATGAAAAATGTGTTGCACATTTCTGACATTAACCCGGTTACCACAAAAAAGGGTATTATGTTTGGGGAGAAAAAGCAGCCAGTGACTTTTCCCCCATCTGATGAGTTAAATGAATTGTGTGAAGAAGCGTGGGGTTCCCCAGATAAGAAACTAGTAATTTCTAAGCGGTTACTAATGGCGTACCCTTTCCCGCCAACGGATAGGTTACGCTGGGAGACATCCCCTAAGGTGGACAAGGCGCGCACACGCTTATCAAAAAAGGTGGCACTGCCTTCTCAGGATACGGCCGCCTTAAAGGAGCCTGCAGATAGAAAGCAGGAGGCTATCCTGAAGTCTGTGTATACACACTCAGGTACTATACTGAGACCTGCTATTGCTTCAGCATGGATGTGTAGTGCTGCAGCAGCGTGGTCTGATTCCCTGTCTGATAACATTGATTCCCTTGACAGAGACACTATATTGCTAACTATAGAGCATATTAAAGACGTAGTCTTATATATGAGAGATGCACAGAGGGACATTTGCCGGCTGGCATCTAGAATTAATGCAATGTCCATTTCTGCCAGGAGAGTATTATGGACTCGGCAGTGGACAGGTGATGCTGATTCTAAAAGGCACATGGAAATTTTGCCTTATAAGGGTGAGGAATTGTTTGGGGACGGTCTCTCGGACCTCGTATCCACAGCAACAGCTGGGAAGTCGACTTTTTTACCTCCGGTTCCCTCACAGCCTAAGAAAGCACCGTATTATCAAGTACAGTCCTTTCGGCCTCAGAAAGGCAAGCGGGTTAGAGGCGCGTCCTTTCTGCCCAGAGGCAGGGGTAGAGGGAAAAAGCTGCACCATACAGCTAGTTCCCAGGAACAAAAATCCTCCCCTGCTTCCACTAAGTCCACCGCATGACGCTGGGGCTCCACATGTGGAGCCAGGTGCGGTGGGGGCCCGTCTCTGGAACTTCAGCGACCGGTGGGTTCGCTCACAGGTGGATCTCTGGGTTCTACAAGTGGTATCTCAGGGATACAAGCTGGAGTTCGAGACGTCTCCCCCTCGCCGTTACCTCAAATCAGCCTTGCCAGCTACTCCCCAGGACAGGGAGGTTGTACTGGCGGCAATTCACAAGCTGTACCTCCAGCAGGTGATAATCAAAGTTCCCCTCCTTCAACAGGGACAGGGTTACTATTCCACAATGTTTGTGGTACCGAAACCAGACGGTTCGGTGAGACCCATTCTAAATTTGAAATCCTTGAACACTTACATAAGGAAGTTCAAGTTCAAAATGGAATCGCTCAGGGCGGTTATTGCAAGCCTGGAAGAGGGGGATTATATGGTATCACTGGACATCAAGGATGCTTACCTACATGTCCCCATTTACCCACCTCACCAGGTGTACCTCCGTTTTGTGGTACAGGACTGCCATTACCAATTCCAGACGTTGCCGTTTGGTCTGTCCACGGCACCGAGGGTATTTACCAAAGTAATGGCCGAAATGATGATACTCCTTCGAAAGAAGGGAGTTATAATTATCCCGTACTTGGACGATCTCCTTATAAAGGCGAGGTCCATGGAGCAGTTGTTGGTCGGAGTAGCACTATCTCAGGAAGTGCTACAACAGCACGGCTGGATTCTGAATATCCCAAAGTCGCAGCTGGTTCCTTCGACGCGTCTGCTGTTCCTGGGTATGATTCTGGACACAGAACAGAAAAAGGTGTTTCTCCCGGAGGAGAAGGCCAAGGAGTTGTCATCTCTGGTCAGAGACCTCCTGAATCCAAAACAGGTGTCGGTGCATCACTGCACGCGAGTCCTGGGAAAGATGGTAGCTTCTTACGAAGCAATTCCCTTCGGCAGGTTCCATGCAAGGATCTTTCAGTGGGATCTGCTAGACAAGTGGTCCGGATCGCATCTTCAGATGCATCGGCTGATCACCCTGTCCCCGAGGGCCAGGGTGTCTCTGCTGTGGTGGCTGCAGAGTGCTCATCTTCTCGAAGGCCGCAGATTCGGCATACAGGACTGGGTCCTGGTGACCACGGATGCAAGCCTCCGAGGTTGGGGGGCAGTCACTCAGGGAAGAAACTTCCAAGGACAATGGTCGAGTCAGGAGGCTTCCCTACACATAAATATTCTGGAACTAAGGGCCATTTACAATGCCCTAAGTCAGGCAAAACCCCTGCTTCAAAACCAGCCGGTGCTGATTCAGTCAGACAACATCACGGCGGTCGCCCATGTAAACCGACAGGGCGGCACAAGAAGCAGGATGGCGATGGCAGAAGCCACAAGGATTCTCCGATGGGCGGAAAATCACGTGATAGCACTGTCAGCAGTGTTCATTCCGGGAGTGGACAACTGGGAAGCAGACTTCCTCAGCAGGCACGACCTCCACCCGGGAGAGTGGGGACTTCATCCAGAAG